>NC_031771.1:15713327-15801316 GCF_001522545.3 Parus major
TGGATTTTTGGCTTAATTTGTAATGAGCACTTGAATTTCCTGATTTTAAAGGATATATTCAAAGGTGCATTGCTAATGATCCTGTTCTTTCATCTCATGGGTAGCTAGAGGGGTCAGATCAAGGAAATGCCAAATGTACCATTATCTTAATGAGGAGTGTAGTGAACATCCCTGTGTCTGGTGCCTGTCCAGGGGAATTCCCTACACCAGCACCCCTTCAATGCCTATGTGCTGCCAGGCAGTGAATTAGAGCTTCCTGATGAGGCTGTCAGTAAATATAATTAGCTCAGGTCCCCCCAAAGGGAAAGACTTTCTCATTTTTCAGACAAGAAAGACAGTTGTCTGTGAGGCTGGATAATAAATTATTAATTATAATTAATTGCATTATTTTTACATACTTGCCTGAGACCTATCCTCACTACCTTGCTGTTGCATTGATATCAGCAGGCTTTTTTTTAAGCATGTAAACCTACTTAGGCCCATATGACTTCTCCTGAGAGTCAGACTTTGCAAAATCTGATGTCAGCACTTTAATAAATTAGGTCCCACAAACAAAAATATGTTTCCTGTTTGCAGGTACTGAACCTATGTACCAGATCCATGTCAGCGGGGAAATATTCCTGTCATTGAGCAAATGTTCTAGTCAGCAAAGCACAAGGATTAATGATGGAAAATACTAGATGAATGAGTATTATAAAAGCTGCCAAAGCTCAGACTCCCATATCAGTTACATTTTACCTTACACATCCCCTCGGTGTAGCAGTAAATTATTAATGCTGAAAACTGTTATGTCATTCATGAATAATTGAATATGGCACTGGATGGGTGATGGGGAGATAGTATATATACAGTGTAGGAGCAAAGGTGGTGGCTCCTGCTGATCCAAGATGCTCTACATGCTAAGCAAGAAAAACCCTGGAACATCTGCTGTGCACCTAATAGGCAAGAATAGAATGGATGGATCCTGGAGCCCTTCAAAGTGCCTCTGGCCTGTGCTACTGAGTGATACCAGAGGCAGTATCTGCAGAGAAAGTTTCAAGGAGTGGTATTTAAGGTGTGAAACTTCAGTGTGTTTGTATCACCTCAGTATTGCATAGTACCTTCTCTGCAAAGGGTCAAAAGGGGAAACTGTACTTGCACCACTCAACATGGGAGCCAGAAGGAAGAGCTGCCTGAGGTCTGTGACAGAGCTCATATTGTCAGGAGGGGAATTTGGAGCACCCTGGAGCTTTCCTTGAGTGCTGGAAACTGCTCTCTGAAGAACACTTAAGTGTCCAGGGATCTCAAACATGTAGATGCTCCCAGACTGCTCCTCGAAATTCTGCCTCTTTCTGGCTTTTGCTGTTTGCAGTCCTTTTCTGGAATGGCTCAGGGAACAGAATCACCCTTCCTTCAGACACTGATAGACATTGATGAGGTCCCCTCTCAGTCATCTCAAGGATCAACAGGCCCAACTTTCTCCACCTTTCCTCATGTTTCACAGATGTTTCAGTTTCTTAATCATCTTTGTCACACTCCACACTACTTGCTCCAGGGCTCCTTGTTTCTCTTGTCCTGAGGAGCCCAGAACTGGACACAGCACTCCAGGTGAGGCCTCACCAAGGCTGAGTAGAGGGGCAGGATCACCTCCCTCAACCTGCTGTCAGTGCTCTTCCTAATGCATCCCAGGAAACCATCAGCCTCCTTGACAGCCAGGACACAACTGGCTCATGGATGGCTTGTTGTCCACCAGGATCTCCAGGTCCTTCTCTACAGAGCTGCTTTCCAGCAGCTTATACTGGTGCCTGGGGTTGTTCTTCCCCAGGTGCATGACCCTGCCCTTGCCTTTGTGGAATTTCAGATGGCTCTTCTCTGTCCATCTCCAACCTATGGAGGTCCCTCAGAAGGGCTAAACATCCTTCTGGGGAATCAGCCACACCTCCAAGCTTTGTGTCATCAGTGAACTTGCTAAGGAGGCATCTGACCCTCCATCCAAGGCATTGATAAACAACTTAAACAATATTGGGGCCAGTATTCACCCCTGGGGGACACCACTAGTGACAGGCCTCCAACTGGACCCTGTGCCACTGATTGCAAGCCTCTGGGATCTGCTGTTCAGCCAGTTCTCCATCCACCTCACTGTCCCTTCATCCATTCATCCATTCCACACTTCCTGGGTTTCCCTGAGGATGTCAGACAAAAGCCTTGTGTGTGTGTAAAAAGCCTTGGTGGCGTTGAGATAGACAACATCCACAGCTCTCCCCTCATCCATCCAGGCAGTTGTTTCATCATAGCAGGCAATCAGGTTGGTCAAGCATGATTTACCTTTTATAAGTTTGTTTCTGCTCCTAGTCACCTTCTTGCTATCCATGTGGACAGAGATGGTGCCCGGAATGGGGTGCCCCATCAGGTTTCCAGAGAGGAACAGTTTACTGAAGCCCACCACAGCTCCAACTATAACATCTATGTTATATTTCTGTGCTACATTTAATAGCATTTCCTGTAGAGCATTGGAAAGTGTGTGATCTCTGAGGGTGCAGAAATGTTCTTAAAGTGCACTTGTTTGGAGCACATCTTGGCACAAGAGCACCACTAAGTGACTGCAGGGTTTTCTCTAGGTCAACCTTCCAGCCTAGTCACCACACTGGGGTGCTGTTTTCAGTTTTCAGGCTTTATCTTTTTAGATGTATCATGAAACACAGGGTGAATTACCAAGTTTCTGGGGTGATTTCTCTTTGTAGAAGTTTCACAGCTTAGTTATTCATTGCTAGCAGGGATGGAAATGTCAAAGTGTTGGCAATGAAAGAAGGTTTCTCACTGTGGTATGCCAATTAATTGGTTCAGAGATGATCTGAGACCAAGGGCTTTTCAAGTATGGACAGAAAATGAGGAAAAGACTGGATTTATCACCATTTATTTTTTGTCCTTCTGAAGCGTCTGATGGCTGTGCAGAGTCTGCATTCAAAGAACCAGGAGTCTGATTTTTCCTGGGCTGTTTATTTTAGTGTCGTTACAGGGGAAATAGGGGGCCCACCTCACCTTATCCTTGCATAAAATGAGACCTTATCAAGCATGTGTGCAAATAGAGAGGGGAGTGCTGGGAAAAACTGGTTCCTGGAGTGAGGGAAAAAGAGCCAAAATGCAGTTATTCAGTGTCTGTCTTCACCCTGCTATTATCTGAATACTTCTACCCCTTGCTGTTGTTATTTCTTTACTTGTGCTTTGCAATATTGAGTAGGTATTTTGAGTAAGGTCTAAATCCATTTTCTATTGTCTTCAACACAGAGAGAACTTCTCCCCTAATTTTGCTGTCAAGGCAGCAATCCCTTGACTCTAGCATTGAAGAATATTATGTTGATGCTCTTAGCTTTGTTTGGCAGCACTTATACCTGGCTCAAGTTAGACCATGCTGACAATTTTTTCCTGACTTTGGGGATATCACTTATACTAATGAAGGGGATGCATTTTGCTTAACTGGCACTGTTCATGGTACATGATTCCATTGCCTGTGAGTGACTCTAAGCCACAGAGATAGGCTCATAAACAAGATATGGATGAAAAGACTAGCTGATGCCTTTTTTTAATTTGCAGAGATATGGTAGAGCTAAGTAAATTAAATGATTCATTTATGCTAATTTCACATGCACACCAAATAATGCATGCCACTTTTGTACTTGATTGTAATATCTCTAATTTATGGAGATTATAATGTAAAATCAGCAATATTGTGAATTGAGTAATTGGTGGAAACTCCATGGCTCTCAAAGAGAAAGGAATCTGCCTCATAATAAGGCTATCTTTAGAAAAGAAAGAGGGGGGAAGGGAAGGGTGGGCACATTCATGGCATAGTGAAAAATCTATTTGAGCCAGGCAAACAATCTATAAACAATTCACTTGGAAGAGAGCAAGGTAAAATAAAACATCTGATTTTATAGGAAAAAAAAACAATCTGAAAAATGTTTTGACGCAGCTGGACATAATTTAGGTCACACGAAGATGTGTCCTGCTGCATCCAATTTTTTTCTTATTTTTTTGAGGTTCTTGCCTTGTATCTGGATGTTAGGAAGTAAGAATTGTCTCTTGTTTGGTGAGAGTCTCTCTGTTTTCATACAGTTGCTGTAATGTTATAAAAATGTATCAAATCAAAATAGCTTGCTTACCTGATCTCCTCCTGCATGACAATTAAAAGCCTCATTGAGCCAAGGAGCTGCAATTGAAGGAGGCTGGGAGCGTGGTAGGCATCAGGAATGATGTCTATTGCTAACATGGCTTGTGGACAGCAAAAACATCCAGAATTTATCTTTGGAATTGCTTATCATATTGATAAAGCTTAGTTAAGTTCACTGTCAGCATTTTTTGGTAAGATTTGATTGGAATGGTAATTTGTGCTTGTTAATTAGAAATCACATTGAAAGCATCTTGTGACCTAGATATCAGGATAATTTGCATGAAGAGGCCTCTGCACCCAGTAGTGTTGTAAACTGAATGATTTTAGATAATAAAAATATAGTTATTTCTGTTTGATGTCTTCCCCCTTCTCATGTCTTCTCCCCTTCAGAAACAGAATTATTACTGATACAGAAAAAATCTGGAAATTACCAGCACAATTCTGTGACAATTGTATTGCTAGACTGTTGCCAGCTTAGTTACACCTCCTGTAAAAACTGCATAAACTTGTGTTTATTAATAAAAATGGCACCACATTTTGATGGCAGGAATCTCCTATCCCAAACTTTTCCCTTCTTTTTTTTTTTTAATTTATATGCTAGGTCAAACAGTATTTAGAGTGCCTGTTTGAATCACTGACAAACATTTCGTTCAGAGACATAGAAAATTCTGTCTGAAAAATGAAGGTTCTTTTAAGAGGAGCATTACAAATTGTTTTTTTCTGTCAGCAAAATGTTCCGATGTTTCAACTTCCTCATAAAGACATGGGCTTGTGAAGAGGAACTGATGTTAGTTAGCATTCAAATGCTGCTCTGAGATGCTCACACACATCTCAATGAGTTCCTTGACTAAATCTGAGCAGAGTACTTTGAAAGGGTTCCCACCTGCATCATGCTCTGGGCTGAAGAGCAGCAAGTGGTTGATGGATCCAGTGTTGTGTAGCCCAGGCCTCTGATAGATGGATCCTGGACACAATCCAATCACAAGAAAGTCCCATGGGAAAGCAAAAACTGAGGTGATGGTGCCTGGGATGGCTACAGACCAATGCTGGACTTCATAGATCAGTGTGACCAAGTCACCATTACAGAGGAAATTGTGATAGATGCTGTATTTTTTCCCTTTGCAAAAAGTGCATTCCTTCCTGGAAGGCTTGAGGAATGGAACTGGGTCATTCTGATGAAGCTGCATTTTGAAAGGTGGATGAGGAAGTCTGGGGACTCGGAAGGCAAAGTCCATCCTCTCAAAAAGCAGACTTTTTCCCCCCAGCTGCTGGTTTGCTTTGTTTCCCTCCTGACATGGGAAGAAGAAGTTGAGCTGATTTAAATTTGAGCTGAGTGGTGAAGAGCAGAGTGGGTGTTACACTGAATCACTAAAGTTGTTTGTCCAAGTAGATATTGGATTCTTGGTGTTAAAATAAGCCAATCTCCTCCTGGCAGTCAGGGTTTACACTGTGCAGCTCTGGGAAGATTGGGAAAGATAATTTTATGTGGTGTGGGACTCCACTTGCAGCTGTCTTAAATGGAGAGACTCTGGATGCGTGGACTTGCAGCTATAAAAATTCTTCTGGGCTTTGAAGGGAAACTTTTGAATGGAGGAAAAAGTTTTTGATATGCTTTATTTGAATCCTTAGTTCCAGTATCCATGCTATCGTATCTTCCACCCTTCCACCTCTTTCCTATTAAAAAGTCATTCTTTCATATCCTGAAATAGACCCAAGAGTGTTTGCAAAAGGAGAACCACCATCTGGTAGGTGGGTTTCAGAGAAAGTCTCTCTTATTAATTTTTCTGGAGTGGAAATTAAAATGCCCAGGGGTTTGATCCAGCTGTTCTGTTACCTTTTGATGATGCCCTGAAGTCTTATCTCAGCCCTTCTTGCTGTTTGCAGCACCTGGTTATAAGCATTAAGCGGGGAAATCTGCCACCTATTCTTTTATTTCATTTCAGTAATTGGTAAAGTGGTGCAGGATTACATTTGGGATGTTTGGAATACAAGGCCCACAATTCTCATCCTGGGAGTGTTTGCAAAGCCTGACTCCTGATTTCCAGCAGGGTGTCTGTGACTTGTATCTGCCTGATCCAGGACCAAGGCCACAGCAAGATGATGGCCAGATCTCATCTAATGTATGGCACTTTGCTGATTAGAGCCATGCAGGTCCCTTAGGTCTCAAGGCAGGTCTTTCACAGCCTGGTGGCAGTCACTGCCTGTCTCCATAAGCCTGGATGATGCAAGATCACTTCTGCCACAATTTAATTTACATTTTACCGATAAGGCCCAAAGTAGACCTTGTTCTCTGACTGCACAAGTCTCCAACTTTTTCCTTTGTCCTTTTATTGAGAACAAAATAAAGCTGAATGGAACTGCTGATTCATAAAAAGAACAGTTGCTTTTGGAAAATGTTAATATCTTGTGATAAAGCAGTCATTGCCATTTTATGATACCTGACAGAAATTACCCAGTTTCTTTGCACACAATTAAATGGAATTATCAGCCCATTAGGTTAGATACATTTCACAGTAGGAAAATAAAACCTAATGTTTACTTATCGATGCTTAAATAAATTGTAATTATCATTCCATGACAGTCTTGTACTACTGTAATTAAGCTTTAAAATAAAGGGTAATTGGAATTAAGAGGGCTTATCTACATTTCATTTAGAAGTTATTGTTGAAGTCAGCTGTGGAAATGTGCAATAACTTTCAGAAAACAGCACTCACCTGTTTCTGCCATGGATTCCATGCAATTATGCTGGCACTCTAGAGAAGGAATTTGTGTACACCTCACTGAGAGCCACAAGGAGCCAGCTGCATGTTTAGGGAAACTTCCTTACACTGAGCACTGAAGGTCTGTTCTTTTCCTTTTCTTGGGATTGAGTGCCTTTTGAGACTGGATGTCTTTTGAGACTGAGCTGAACTTCTTTGTTTTTCTCCTGCTCTTTGATTTCTGTTTCTTGCAAGAATAAGTTTTTCAGTTTTCAGTTTTTTTCCACCCAGCATAGCAAATTGAATGATACGGACTGCTGGCTGTTTGATTCAGCAGGCTTTGCATACAAACCTTTGATTTGCCAGGGAAACTCGGGGCTGGTTGAACAAAACGGGTCCAAATCTACTGCTTGGGAACTTCTAAATTCCCAAATTTGATGCAGGCAACAGGACTTGGAACTTCAGGGATTTGAGTGTATATATTCCATAGATATGGGGTGGGTGTGGGGCAAGCCCCAGGGAGAGAAATCAGCTCCCCTCTCAGTAACAGCAATACAGGAACAGTAATGCATTAGCTGAGACAGCTCTTGACACTACTCCCTGAAAAAAAATGGTATGTCTGACTCTCAAACACTCCTTAAAGACTCCAGCAAAAGGATGTTAAAGGGGACATGGGCTCTTCTGAAAATGGATGATTCAGAAAACACTTGGAACAAGCAGCCTTCTGTCAGATGTGTCGGTAAGTGGGGCATTCAGGTTCCCCTCAGCAAAGGGATCTTCAAGCATGAGAAAAGTTGTAGCCTCTGGCTGCTTGGGTAAAAATGTCTCTTTTGAGACTATGCCAGACACCAGGAAAGACTGTGATCAAGTCTTTTGTACAGGTTGTTGTGATTTTTTTAATTTATTTTTTTTTTGAAGGCTTAGAGAGGCGTGCTGTTTAGTTTTCTTTAAATTTCATTTGGATATCGTGAGTATTTTGCAGAAGCAAAAGAAAGAAGCCATTCATGTACATCAGTCATTTGCTCTGTTGTTTGATCTGGTGGATTTGGGGTTGGTCTTGTTTCCCTCCTTAAATTGCTCTATATCAAGAATCTAAATTGCCTAATTAAAAGTGGTATTTATTTGAGTTTCTCCCTAGGCCCTCCAGTTCACCAGGGGAATGGACAGACCACAGCCTCACAGGCAAAATGCATTTCCCATGGGATGAGCTCCTTCGGTTTAGGTTTTTATTGCACATGAACACCGATGATGTTGGAGCAATGGTGCACATAGTCTTTACTCCTTGTTCTCTTCCCACTGTGAGTAGGATGACTTTTCCTTTTCCTCATGCCTTTCTGTTCCTCCTGGAGTCTGTGGGATTCCTGACACACTGTCAGGGTGCAATAGAAAAGGTCCAAGTACCAGGAGGCACATCCTGAACCTCTTCCAGACTGAGCTGTTCATGTCTCAGAAGCCTGACAGAGGCCACCTTCACTGATGGATACACTCACATTGTGAGATCTCACCATCTCATCCCATTTTGTGAGAATAGCAGGAAGATACTTCCTGCTCTGTAGTTACCCACAGTAATATCTTCATTTGAGAGGGACAGCCTACGCCACAACATGAAGTCAGGACTGAGAAAGCACTGCATGATGGATAGGGGTTAGTTAGCTTTAGTCGTCTAGACTGGTATTCAGGTTTTGTCTGACTTCTCATTGTTAGGTACTAGTATTTCTCACAGGGCCATAAAATTTTAGGGAGACACTTTAAACAATAGATTTAAGACCTATATTTTAATTTTGTAGTGGCCTTGGAACTCTTCTTAAGAAGTAGAGTCTATAAACTTTCAAAGTGCTCTGAATTAAAACTCTACCACCAACAAGGAGCTGCTCCACAAAGGAGCTTATTTTGTAAAAATATTTTGAGGATTGTGTCTTTTTAATATTGAGGGGGAGCTTTTTGAAAATGTCAAAGCTGAATCAATTTTTTTTTTTCGAGTGTTTAACTGGATTTGGATTAAAGCTCATCTTGAGCTTAAATATAATTTAAGAATGTAGAGTGAAGACATAACAACATTCAGGACTAGCAACTGCGTCACTGTGAAAACTAATTAGGTAACAAATCAAGCTGGAAGATCATATTAGTTGTGCAGTATTGTCATGTATTATTTTTTTTTCTTAAGGAAAGTAAACACATGAGAATTAGTCAGCTAGGATAAATCAGATTTGTTCCTGTTACTATGGATTAATATTAGCTGTGGATTTACTTTGACTTCTGGGTGCAATTCAAAATTTATTTCTGATTACCTTGAGATTTTTTTTAAAAATTTGCATATTTTAGAGGAAGTCAAACTTGCAGCCTTGCCATTGCAGTTAAAGCACTTAAAAAGGCTTGGAAGAGAATTTTTTTGTGACATTTCTTGAACCTATATTCTGAGGCTGGAATGATAGGAATTAACTACCTTCTTGTGTTTAACATGTGTATGATTTTTAGCTGTTAGTCTTTGATATTGATATTGATATTGATATTGAGAAGAATTTTTAATTTTTTTTTTGGTAGTATCAGTCGAATCTACTGTTTGGTTCATCATCTTCATCATGGGTAAATTAGAAGTCCTGACCTGATTTTAGTCCCAGGTAATACCAGACAGGAATCTGCCCATGAAGTGATGACCAGAATTCAAAATATTTTGAAGTAATTTTTAATGATTTTCCATAATTATTTTTCAGTGTATTCACAGAATTCTGATCTTGTCACTCTCTCTTTTTTATTTTTTTAATATAAAGGGAAAAAGAGTACTTAGATTAAACAAAAAAGAAGGTATCATCTTACAAAGAAATTATATTAAATTTTAGTGTTTAAGCCAGAAAATGCCTCTACAGCCAGCCAGCTCTGGAAGCTTTAGTTTGATGTGCTAAGCTAGCATAATTGAGTGTGGTTACAGATCCACTGAAGTTGAAAGTTTCCATTGTTAGTGGGCTTTGATCAGTAGTTGAAGAGGGGGGATGTCAGACACAATGATCTCCATGTTAGCTCTATTCACAGTTAAATTATTGGGTTGCACACCCTTTCCTGGGTCAGATCTGCAGTTTTGTGGGTTCTACACTGGTGCCTTGTGCTGTGTACTTTCAAAGACAAACATCAGAGAGAAACATGGATCATCCAGACAGCTTGCTGAAAAAGAAAAATTCTTCTTTGTGGAGTTGGTTGGTGAGAGGGGCAGCTGGGGGTGGCAGGTTTGTAAGTTACCAGCAGCTCTGTCTCTCTGGTGAGGAAGTTCTTGTGAGAGTTGTGCAGCTGTTGTTCTGCCTCCCCTTATGACCAGCACCTACCTTTTATTATTGGAAGCTGAGAAACTCATGCAGTAAGGTTCTTCCTGACTCTTCCAGTGAGTGAGGGCACAACAGGGCACCTCTTGTGATTGGTAACCCTCGGGGTGTGCTCTGATTTCCTGAAGGGTGACAGACACACAGGCTGATAGACAGCCACAATCTCACTGCACTTTAACAGGCTGGGGTTCATGAAGGAGCATGCTGTAATACATAGAATAGACAAAAGAGTACTGAAACAGTAAAAGTAGTTTTAAAATTCCAGTGCTTGTTTATTCTCAGTTTGTGATCTTTACCTTGGAGAGCAGATGACGTAACACCTCTCTTTGGGCCTGGAGCGGTGGAGTGCAATCATACTTTCTTATTCCACTATAAAATTTTACTTTGGACACAGTTGACATTTTGGTGCAATGGACCATAAATTAATGCTGGTATGAGCTGTAAAAGGAAGGACATTAGAATAATCAAGTGGCTACAGAACTAGTTGAGTGTGTGACTGTCTATGGCACAGAAATTTTCGATTATCTTACTTTTATGAGCCTGCTCTCTTCACTTTGTCTATATCCAACAGACCTTAATTTCATTTTCTCTCCAAAGTAACTCAAGGGATTGCTGAACCTCTTGAGTTATGAGATTTTTTTGTGTCAACAGAAATTTAATTACTTTAGCGAAATGAATCACTGTAACCCTTCTACAATAAATCTCCACAATATAATCCAAAGGATATGGTTTTTGTTGAACCATAAGGTGTAATCTTTATCAGTATTTGTGTGTCTATTAGTATGACCATGTTAGAAACATACTTGTTCATTTTTTTGTTTTGTTTTCCTCTGTGTGTGCTTTCACTGCCGTTAGGCTCGATGTCTGCTCCGAAGGTAAGGACTGCACATGGCACATCTCCCACACTGAGCTTTGCATTTCACAGAGACACTGTTAGCACTCCTGAAGTGACTTGTTCATGCTGTGTTTGCCAATATGAAGCGACTACTTTACGCTGGAGTTGACAGTTTTTTACCCTGCCAATTATTTAATCAATGTTAATGGCACACTGAATTACCTTAAATTGCTCCTGTTTTAGAAATTAAGGCCTGGACTTCTTTTTTGTGCACTGTTTCCCAAGGCATTAGCATTGTCAGGAGCTGGGGAGTAAGGAATTAAAATGAGAGGAAGGAAGGGTTTTGCTCTGTGTAGCAGCTGGAATGGAATAGTGTACTCTGCTCCATGTGTATTTGACCTTACCAATGTGACCTGTAAGTTTGTTAATTCAAACTGAGTTCTATGAAACAACAAGATAATATTTTGGTTTCTAGCTACCAAGAGAAATCATTTATTTCTCAGGCCTCAAATTTCACAGTTGCTGAAACAACCTGAGCAAGGAACATATGGTCAGTGGTTGGTTGGTTGGCTGGTTGGTTGAATTTTTCCTTAATCAGAGTTCAAAATGGAAAATGATCCTAGTGCAGAAGTGAGGAGTTCTTTCTCATTAGTAAGTTGGTGATTTCTTTCAAGTTCAGAAAGAGGAAAAATTACTTTTAGGTGAACAGTGGATGTGAAAGCTTTAGTTTCCACTCAAGTTATTAAGAAAACTTGTAACTGGGAAAAAAAAAATTGCTATTTTTTTTCCTATGAGGAAGACCATGCTTGTTTTCCTTATGAGTTTCTTACTGAATGATGGTCTCTAAGGAGTGAAACTGGTAGTCTTCTGGGCATTCTGTTCAAATATCTGCCATGGCAATACAACACTGATATATTTCAAAGATGTCTTATAATAGCCTGTAATTTGCTGTATATCAAATTTGTTATTACTGTGTTATTTCTGTGTCATTGCAGCCTTTGGATTTGTGGTGGTCTTCAGGATGATGTCTTGCTTGTGTAACCCATCTAAATAATTTTCAGTTTTGATTCCTGTGATGTTGTATTTCATTCTAAAAGAAAATAATCTCTCTGTTGGAGTAAAAGTGTATAAACTGGTGCTATATAATATGCTTTCGCATAGGAATTCACTTTCTTGCACCATGCTTTACAGCAAATATGCTCTTCACACTTGGTGACCAACAGTCCTGTGAATATTATTGGAACTGGTGTTGTATCTTTCAGTGCTGTCAGAAAGGTTTCATTGTTTTGGTAGCTGCTTGCAGTGAGGTCAGTGGGATCAACTATGATTCAGAGATTCTCTGAACCTGAATTCTCTGCCAGATTTGGCACAGAGAAATCATCTGGCACCAAAGAGATCTGGGATGTGCTGTTTGTGACAGAGGATATTTTCCTATCCTTCTGTTCACAGCCATCAGCAGTCAGAATTATTCACCTTTTCCAGTCAACTTTTTCATAGAATTGTGCAGAAATGCTTTCCTATATTTATCTTGAAACTGTTTTACTGCAGCTTACTCCCATGGCTTGTCTGCATCTTTAAAGATGTGGAAGACAGAGCCTTTGGCATGTTTTACATGTGGATGTTTTACATTTAAAGCTATCATACATCCCCTCAAGACCTTTCCTTTTAGGTTATACTCTGAATTCATTATATCTTGTTGGTAGGTGCTGTTTTCTAGACTTGAATTGTTCATAGTCTTCCCATATGGATTTTGTCTAGCAGCTCCTTTGATTTTTTTTCCACCTAGTATGTTCGATTTGTCAGGATCACTTTGGACTTAAATGCACTTTTACAGTTTGGACTATGTCCCTGATAGCTCTGTATGCTCCTCAGTGGTGTTTGTTACTACTGGATCATTCAGGTAGTTCATGGAGCTACTGTCCTAAGTCAAACTCTCTGGTGAACAAGCACAGAAGCATCTGACTAAGAGTGGGGTTACCTGCTTCTTTTTGTCCCTAGGTAAATGTTACACCTGTTTGACATGGTGCAACTTAGGTACAAATGAGTTATGGGGGGGTAATTTTTCTGTTATTATTTTTACTTCCCATGTCTGCCAGTCTTTATTCTTCCATAGAAATGTATCTTAATAACTGCCAAGCATCTCATTTTCATCCCATCAAAATAAAATGCCATTGAAGCAGCTCAGACTTGCTCTTAGGTCTTAAATAGGACTGACAGAGCCATTAATTATTGCTATTCTTAATGACACCAAAGTCACAGAACATTTAGTGTATTTACCTGCACAGAGAGAAAGAATTAAAATGTTCCTTTGGACCAAGAGAAGGATGAAAGAAATATGAAGGCAGGCTAGTGACTACAAAGGACCACAGTATACCTTAAAGATATGACACTCTGAAATTAGAGTCTCAAAAGATATTTTCATAAACCTCTGACATATTGTTGCAGTGGAATGAGTCATCTGAGGACGTTAGCAAGCTAGTGGGTGGTTTGTTTTAATTAAGGATTCCTTTGGTACAGACATATTATATAGATATATAGATATATAGATATATTTGCTGAAACTTGCACACTAAGTAAGTATAAACAAAAGTTCTTGGTTTCTGTCCCCACTGCCTAGAGGTTCATAAGGCTGTCAGCCCTCCCTTACAGAAGTACAGCTTTTTCTCACAAGCAGCTGTAGCTTGTCTTGCTGTGACCCTGCTTGATCCCTCTAGCTGGCTTTAGGCAGTATTTTGAAATCTGCTTTTTAAAGTGAATAGCACAGCAGCCATTTGTGGGCATATATTGAAATGGTTGTTTGCTCATCTTCTGCTCTGCTTGCCAAGAACCACATTGAAACTAAGCTTATTAATATAAAGTAATTTACTGCGCGTCCACTAGTCTCAATCTTTCCAAAATGCATGCTCTGTCATTGTACAATACCTTTGCTGTTTAAAAGTGCCTGCAAGATACCGACAGAGATTGCTGCTGTTACAACCCAGGTCCTCACTCGCTGTAAATCACTGCAGTTAATAGAGCAATACCAATTTCTCCAAGAAATGATGAAAACACAATTTTCCAACAGAAACTGCTTATTCAACAAGATCAAAACATTTTGTGGAACATACCGACTTCAATCAAACTCCATTTATAAAAGAAATCAAAGTGAAGTGGCCTTTTACCTCATTAAAAGATAGCTTTTTGATTTTTTTACTTTGAAATTTAGATGAGGAATTAGAACACGGTATTTTTAAACATGTTCAGTTTTCATTTATTAAATGAAATATTTGCACAAATATGTGCTTTAAGGGATATTTTGACAGTTGGCAGCTCATTCAGATGCTGAATGAAGCTCGTGAATGGTGCGAACTCCTGCACATCTGAGGACTTTTGCTAGGCATTCAGGGATGCAGATCAGAAGCCATTATCACTCATGACTTCTTGGCATTTTCAATTATAGCCAATGAAAGATTAAGAATGGAGAAGCAATTCATCCCTAAGGTAGGAATGGTCCCTATGATATCTTATAATGGGGAAAGTATAGGGAATTTTGCATTTTGTGCAATATAAGGCATACTTGCATAGCCATATCTAAATGGCTACGCATTTATGGATGAAAATGATGCAAGATTCCTTTCAGATTTATTTCTGTATTACATAAACACACAACATGATAATAATCTCTTTAAGTACAGGTAATGAAACTTTATTAGCCTGTGATAGCTATGTCAATAAAAATGTGAAGGGTGCGCAGCTGTTCTGAAATAAGCCTTGAATTGTGTGTGGCAATGGAGTTATTGCCATCTTTGCTGGATAACACCCATTGTAGAATCACCAGAGCTTTGAGGAAAATGAGCAGGAAGTTGAAGCTCTGGGTCAAGATTTCCTGCTTTTCTGTGAAAATGTGCACATTATTTTGGAAGAGAAGGGGAAATACTGGCTGTGAGACTGTGGTTTAACCGAATGGTTGATGAGGAAGGTAAGAGAGGAGCCAATGGAAAAACCTCTTGGGAGAGTATTTGCTGGGGACTGTTCACATTAAGGCCATGGAGGTGCTCAGTTTCAGTGCTTCCCTGAACTGAAAATCTGATGATGAGATGGGTGAGTGAGGTAGGCACCATGCCCATGTTCCTTTGTAACAGCAGGCAATGATGCAGTCATCTGAGCAAACTGGGATTTGTACCAGTATACCCCTTGCATATTTGTCCTGTAGTCAGGAATGGTCATGTTGTAAAAAGCCTTGGAGACGCCAGCTTTGTGGTAGCTGCTCCTGCAATCCTTGGAGAAATACAATCTTAATCTATGATTAATTAAGAACAAGAAGCAACTATGACTCCTCAGCTCTAGCTGATATATGATTGTAGTTGACTGCATGTCCATATAAATCTGACAGCCAAATAGTAAACAATAAATTTGGGCTATAAAATCGGGCAGTGAATGCTCTGGTGTTGAGCAATGCTTGCATCCCACACAGTACAGATGATTTGTGCTTTACAAATAACTAATAATCACACATAAAATATCACCTAGAGTGATGGAATATATGTGTAACAATCTGATAATGTTTATAACTTTGGACAGTGCTATTTACCTGTGGTTCAGGTCCATTTCTGTGTGTGGAGATGTGGCTGCCCATCTGTACAGACTCCCCTTTTCTATTGGCTGGTCATTAGTGTGGTATGGGCACTTCAGAGAGGATCACTGCTATTTCTGCCACTCGTGTTATTCCACCTCATGCTGTTCACCTGTTTCTGGATCCCTCACTGCTGCAGCAGCACAGTTTTCTTCTGCTTTCATAGCACCAGACTAGATGACAACAGGGAAGGATCCAGCCCAAAATATAAAAGTCACCCCAGGACAGTAAGAAACACCATAGCATAATGAGAGGTATAACAAGTTTTTTTAGAGTTATCTTGGATGAATTTCAGATTGAATTGGATTGAAATTCTAATGCTGAGTCATACCCACATATAAGTCCGTCTAAAACCGGGTACCCTGAGAAATGAAAGATGCAAGTCAGTACAGCTCATTTCAGTGCTGTGTTTCCATTAATCTAATAAGGATTCACAATTTTTGCATTCTTTTGCAGGAAGGAAAGAAGTAAAACACTGTCTGAGTATATTTATACATATATTTGCAGTCACATTATTTTTTACTTTTAAAGATACTGTGGAATTCAAGGTTCACAATACCAACCTGTTTTGCTAGCAAAACAAATTACTCAGGGGCCCTTTCACTGTAGGGAATTTTTCTTCCTGAAGAGAACAAATCTGTTTTCTTTCCAAGTACAAATTAAAGAACAGGAGTTGCATTACTGTTGGCAGATGAAAAGATGGCTTTTTCTGTGCTGATCAGGGTTTAGAGTATGAATTTGAAGTAACATCAATTGTTTTAACCAATTCTTAGGCAGAGCAGATTTTTCTACTATGTTACAACTTTTTCATGATGGAGAGCATAGTATCTGCTTTACAATTTAACTTTGTTGCATGTTAAGATACCAGATAGATGAGTGACTTTTTAGAAACTTTGCTAGACTGGGTTAGCAGGATAAAAACCCAGTACCTCTCCATTGTTTATATCCAGGTATAGCCTCTGGATAAGACTCAACCCAGAGTTGTTAAGTGATTCAGAATATTTTAGCACATCTTTGCAATTTTTCCATCCCTTCAGGTGATACTATTCATTAAAACTCTGTTCATTAATTTACTACTGTCTGTGCATTCTTTCTAAGTGGCAGCACTAATATTCAAAGTTATCAGTTATTGTTTTCTTCCAAAGTATTTTGTTGTCTCAGCTTTGTACAAGCCAAACACTTTAATTGCTGCTTTTAATCTTTCAAAGTGCTTTGCAAAGATGAATTTAATCATCATAGCCCCCTTGTTAAGCAGGTGCAGTTGTAGTGGGCATAAATTGTAGGACTCTGTGCTTGCACCTTAGTGCCCAGTTATGTCCCACATGGGCCTTGTATCAGGAATATGTCAGAGGATTTCAGGCATTTAGGTTCTCCAATTTCCAGTAATTTACTTGGAGGAATATAAAAGCTCTGGCTGCAGAGCTGAGCTAGCCTAAGGGAGATGTGTCCCAGAAGAACAGGGTCACTCTGGACAGTGGATGGAGGCAGTGATCTCTGCCTTAGATCCCTTAAGGTTTAGGATAATGTAGTGGTACCCTTTTCTGTGACATCAAATATTCTAAATTTAGTGCAACTCATGCCCCTGCAGGTCTCGTTTGCTCATAGTGAAAAGCACATTCCTTCCCCTGAGCTTCCTTGCCCATAATTTAGTTGGGGGCCTGGGCACCCTGGTCCTATACTGGCCAGCCCCAGGGACTGAGAGGTTCGCCTAGGAAATAAAAATCAATTTACGTCAGCAAAAGCCATTTGCCTTCCCTCTCAACAGTAATGCTTGCACCCAAAGTCTGCTGGGGGAGCTTTCTACATGAAATGCTGTTTCTTGTTGAAAAGCAAATTGGAAGTGGTTGTGTCCTATAAATCTTCGACTAAAAAGATAGGTTGTCAATTTTATCAAAGTTGCAGTGCAGAATAGCCCTAAGCAGGAGTTTCCAAAACCCTACTTCATATTCTACAGATAAGGATAAATTATAAGCCTCCTTGCTATATATCTCTGAAATATAATGTACCTATGTCTGTAACACAGGCTATAAAATGGAAATGAGATAGCCAGCACTGCGGTGTTTTTCTGATGTACAGAGGTTATCCTGGTAATATATCTCAAAAACCTCCAGCAGTATTTTAAAAGATCAGCAATGTCAATTTGCATAATTTGGTATATAATCTTTTCATTTTTCCTAATGGCTGAGGAATGGTGAATAAAATTTCACACTGTTCACAATAAGACCAAATAATTTAATGTGTGAAAATGCCACTCTTATCTATTACACAAGGACCAGGAGAAATACAGTATACATGTGACTTCCAGAAACCTGTCAAAATTACCTTGGGCTTATACCTTGCACCTATGGCGAAGTTACAGCTGGAAATTATTTAATTACCTCTTTGTCAAACTGAATGGATATGGAAATTTTGTGGTTGACCTTTGACATTTTGCTATATTTAATTAATTAGATTCAGCATTTAACGGTGTGCTTAGCTTGGATTACTGCTGTGGCAAATGTATGCAAATTCCTTATAATAAATGCTGGTTACTCAGTGTTGGGGTTCATAATTCAGTGGGACTGCCAACAATTAGACCTTTACTACTTTTAACTAGGTCTTCACTGGATAAAATCTACTGGTCTTCATGTTTCATAAAGACTTGAGGTTTCCATTATTTCAATGGACATATTTGGTTAAAAATTTCAATTATTGTTCTGTGAGGTAGAATTTCTTCTTGGTTTTGGGGGGGGGGGGGAAGGGATTGAATGTTGCAAAGCAATATATATTTCAAAAACAATTAGCACCAACTTCAAATTCCCTGTTCTGCTATCTAAGCAAGTCAGAAATAATTTTATTTGTTTTGAATGACATTGTAACTGTCTGATTTGGGGAAGAAAAATAGAAAATTCCATTTTGAAGGGAAAAGTCAATAGCTCCATTTTAAAACATGGCCACAAACTTCTGACTTGGGCTAGACTTTAGTCCTAAGCTCAGGGAGATTGACTCCATGTTTTCTGTTAATATGCTAGGTGTCAGAAAACCCTAATCAGCCTCTCACCCAGGTAAATCTCTTCAGTTATTTTAGCTGCATTTGACCTATCGATATGACAGGCTGTCTAATCCATAGATATTTCTTCTACATCTACCTCTCTGGAAATATTTGTTCAGCAAGTTAAACTTATTAACTGATTTTTTCCAGCTCTTGAAAGCCGATCAGTTCCTTGGACTCAAAGTATATAAATTCTCTCTCATACATCATCTTTTCATCTCATTGATCCCCATATTATAACTTTCCTCTATGTGTATTTCACTGGAGGCTGTGTTGAATGAGAACAGACCAATTTGAACTGGAGGCCCGTATTTTGTCTATTTTTATTCGTGTTTTGTGAGAGTTTTCGTAGCTGCTGTTGCCTTCAAGTTACTGCTGTGCTGCAGGGCAGATGTGCCTGGGTGGATGTATTCCAGTTCTGCCCAAATAAGACTCTAACAACTGATGGTGCAAATGTATTTGCTACAGAACTGTGTTCATTCTTGCATAAGCTCACAAATTTGGAAACAATGACAGTCTCTTTTTTTATAGAGAATCCTATAATTCATGATATATAAGGATATTGCAATTTTCTTCTTTTCCCAAAAGATCATTTGCACAAACTGAATCATACTTGGAAAGATATATCTTGGATATCTCCAGAGCAAACAAATATAGAATATAATATTTTTTTCCTCCAAACAAATACAGAATATAATTTCTTTTCTCCTGCTAACTATATTGACAAAGCCTTATCTACTCCATAATGAAAAATTTTGGTGACACAATTTATCCTTTAAAAAAAACTAACCTGTCTGTTTTAACACATTTATTAGTTTGTCTCACCCAGAGTTGGTATGGATACTAAAATGTGAACGATGTGTTAATGTTCGTTCCTTGTTGAAAAGTGTCTTCACACAGTTAAAACTTATTTTCCTTATGCTTCATCTTAAAACCAGAGATTGGGTAAGTTTGTACTGTAAGGTCCAATAAAGGAGTGAACTGAGACTGAGAGATCTTACTGCATCAGCAAAATATCACCTGCATATTTAATGTTCCTCTGATTTAGCTTGTCTGTCATCTCAAACTGCTTTTTCAGGGAGTTTCTCCTGAAGGCTCAAGTGCAAGCACTGATTGAAATGAGAGAGGGGAATGCCCTAGCTTCTCTTCCTCATCCCAGAAGAACAGGGTCGGGCACCCATTACCACCTTCCCAGAAGACTGACCATCATTTTCTCATGTATTTGATTCTCCTGGTTGGTCTTAAGCCAATCCTTTCAGCTGTAAAAGAAGGGCCACCCTCACATCTCATGAAATTACATCTGGTGTGAAGAGTGGAAGTGCTCAGCATGTGCCCTGTTGCCTTGGTCTCCAGGAGGCCAGATCTGCATGTGGTGCTGTCTCATCATGCACAAAGTCCCCAGCTGTCATCATTTGCACCTAGCTAATGCCTGCTGTACCCAATACCATCTTGCATCTGCTCTGTGGGTGCTCACTGCACAGTCACTAATTATTTCTTCAGCACCATATGTAGCCATTTCTGTGTCAGCGATGTTTGCTTCTCGCTTCTGGCCCCAGACGGTGGATGTGGAAAAGAATGTGTACTCCACTGAGACCTGTGGATCAGGAGCCTGACTCTGATCCTGGTGGCAGTACTGCCACTGCTTGCAGAAGGTGATCCTGGGGTTTTAATGGCATTCTTCTTGCAAAAGCTTCTTAGTCCTGTGACCATGCCCTTCCTGACACTACGCATGTGCAGGAAAGAGTCCTTAAGAGGAGTGAAACATCTCCACAGTTGCTTTTAATAGAATATGTGGTTTGATTTAAACATCACTTTTGTTAATGCTGTGTTTCATTTCATCAGGCAGAGCACATGAATGTGTGCAGGGAAATCAGTGGACCTGTTCCATGTGAACGAGCACTTACTTGCGTTTTTCATATTGTGAGTGATTTCCCTGTTTGCGGAGGCAGAACTGTAGTTTGGGAAATGAGCAGACACCACGCTGCCTTACAGGTGCAGGAGATGGAAGGGACAGGATGCTGCCCCTGCACGAAGTTGGAAATTGGGCTATATCTACATCTGTTCTGTTTCAGACCTCATTCCTTGAAATTCATCAAGACTGGAATATTTCCATAAAATGAAGCCAAAAGTCTGTTGTTTGATTCACAGATGAGAAAGTCTGGGGCCACCAAATTTCCAGAACTCCTAAGGCACATATCAAAGTTTTTGTGTGCCTGAGAGTCATTCAGCTTATTTCTGGTGTGAGTTGGAAAAGGGAGCTGTACACCTAAGTTGCTGGGTGGGATTTTCCATTACACCGGCTTCCTGGAAGCCCCACCACCCTGCTGTGGAAAGGCACCAGCCCATTAGAAAGGTGTGGAGAACACTGGATGCTGGACTCACCAGCTTCTTCTGACTCTGAGCTTCACTTAAGAGCAGCTTTCCAAGGACCATTACAACTGCTGGCCATGTCAAAGTCCCAGCCTGCTGAGAACCTAATCTTGTACAGAGTTAGGGAGGATAAGGCAGCTGGGAGGCATTAATGAAATGAGTAAAGAGCTGTGAAGGCCAGTTGATGGGGAGTAACACAGGGAGATGAGGGGATGGAGCATTGAGATTTTGGGCTAAGCTGGTAAAGCTGGTAGATAACTACTTCTTGAGACTGTGCCACAAGGTTTCTTGAAATTAATTGTATCTTTTGAATATCAACATTCCCAGGAGCTTTTTGGGGCTGATTTTTGTCTTTGGAGTGCACTTACATGCAGAGCAAGCTATTAATGAACCACAGATTGAAGAAATTCTTTCTTTGAGACTTTGGCTCTCAGTGATCTCTGTACAGCAAATCATAGTGGCAGTGGAAGGAATGCATAGAAACACAGTGTGCTTAGAAAACCTTACCACTATTAACAGTGATTGAAAATTCAAAGTGTAAGAGAACATGTCATCTACGCTTTAACCCCTAACTGCAGAGAGCAAATGTAAGTTAAGAGAAAGAGAACCTCTGAAGTATTTGAAGGTTTGTAAAGATTTCAGTTAGTTTGGCCACAGTTTGTCTCTGCAGGTGCAACATAGATCTGAGCAGTTAAGACTGGCTTTGTTAGAGATTTCATAAGGCAGGCGAGATGCAGAAAATGGATCCTGGCAAATTACTTCAGCCAAGTCTACAAAACCTAGTAAAATGTAGTATTGAAAGAACCTGAGACAGCTCAAGCCCTGCACGGATGGCCCTGCTCTGTGCAAGCACTAGTGCAATGCATAGATCCAGAGAGAAGTTACCAGTACATTTGAATTGTTATTCAGCAAACAGGATGGAGTGCCAGGACAAGACAAACAGCCTGTCAGCCTGAAAGTAAAGGGACACTTATTAGTTTGAAGTTGGACACAGGTTCAGAAGGCAACATGGTGCCAGAAACCATGTTAGCTTTGCAGAAGAAACCACAGATGGTTGAGAGAAAATAGTTAAAAGTCCAGGTTGACAGCTGAGATCTGGCCTTTGCTTTAGAAATACTTGAACCAAATGTGTAGCTAACAAGGTGAAATAGATACTGTTTGTAAAAGCATCTGAGAATGGATCACCCGTGGGTTAGAGACAAAACAAGTCCTTGGTTGCATATGGAATATTCTGCTTTCGCAAGAGTAGACTTGAGATTTATCTATCTGTCCCCTTGAGGATGTGCTCAGACACCTTTTATCAACTTTTCTGCACTCTGCCAGTCTGAGCAAATCTACCTGGGGATCAAGATGCATTTGAATTTTCAACTTTTAGCTCAGAGTGATTATAGGAGCTCTTGCCACAACATGCAGAAAGCATCTGATTTTTTTTCCTCATTAATCAATGCCTCCATCAATACTGCCAAGACACAGTATTTCCAGACTAGGAAATATTTCCAGAGGCAGTTAGAACCACTAACTACTAACCAAGCTAACCACTTGGGAATGTGTGATTGAGTATTTTCACATGGCCCCACTTTACCATGGTAGGAGAGAGAGGAATGTTCTGCAAACATGGAACAGTCAACAGTGTTTGTTCACCTGTGAGCTGCTTCTAATTCATCAGTATGCTTCTAATTCAACTTTACCTTACATTAACAGGCTTTTTTGGTTGTTTAATCTTTCCAAGTATATGTTTGTGGCAGCTAAGTAGCCATTGAAAAGGGAGCTGTAGAGATAGACTGATGTAAAAATGAGTTTTCTTTCAGTTCATAAAGCTTCCGTTTGGGTGCTGCACTCATGCTCCTGCTAAACTAACAGGAATCACACTGTTTCTTGGCATTTGATGAAAACAGCATTTAATTGAAGACCCAACCAGTAGTTACAGATGAATACTATTCCTCATTTTGCTTCTGGACACTTTAATCAACCTGCCTGCATGTTGGGATCAATCAGTTTCAGCAGTTCTGTTCATTCATCTTCGTCCTGCCATTCATCTCATGGCAGCAAGGAGAACACTTTGTAATTGAATTTAGTTGAAATCTAGTAAGAAGAAAAACAGTGACAAGCCACCTATAATCAGCTTGATTCTGAATTTTCAGAACAAGCATTAGCTTTGTATTTCCAGGAAGAACATACTGGGGGCCCTGCAGAGCTGGAAAAGAGAGTGAAACACTGGAGATATGGAGTCTGTTTTGTGGTTAGGTTGTGGATTTTTTGCCATTTATACTAATTTAAACTAGAAATTAGGATATCTTGCTTGCTTTTCACTCAGCTTCTATACTGTTTGCTTAATTTAGAAGGGAAATCCACCACCTTTTCCCCTGTGTAAGAGGTATAAAATGGCATTTTGTGGTGTGTGTGTGTATGTATTCAGGTTTTTTTAAGGCTAACAAAACAAATCATAGAGATGAAATCTCAAAATATTTTCACTGAAGCTGATGTAGGACTGGACTTTAAATTTTTGTAAAGTGCTCAGCATTTGATCTGCATTTCCACATGGGCTCCCTTAGAAACTATTGCATAGTGTCATGTTCATGGAGTTACTGCTTTTTTGAAAGCAGGATATTAACCACTTGGGTTTAACACGCTGTAAGTTATGTGTGTTGTCTTTAGAGTTTCAGCTGATCTGACTTGACTGAGTATTCCCATGGAGTAGTGCCTTTTTTAAGTCTTTTACCATTGCAGATCTTTCTGACAGAATTGGAGGACATGACTATAAACAGAAACTAACTTAAGGATACTCAAAGGATTTCTCA
Source organism: Parus major (assembly GCF_001522545.3). Lineage (NCBI taxonomy): Eukaryota > Metazoa > Chordata > Aves > Passeriformes > Paridae > Parus > Parus major. The sequence continues at coordinate 15,737,131 of NC_031771.1, forward strand.
CTGCCTACAAATTCTTTAATTTTGGTAGTAGTTTTACACATGAATTGCAAAATGTATTCATAATCTGAAATAAGGGAGGTAAAATTGGAGAAGGAAAGGTCTCTATATACATATGAATGTGCAAGGATTGCAAAATAGTCCATCAAGGACCTATTACAAGGGCTTATAATGTGTTGCTCAAATAGGATATTTAATAAGATATGTCTTTTCTTGGAGTCTTATTGCAATATATTGTCAAGCTCTTACAGAGTTAAACTCCTGGGAAGTGCATGTGTGACCATTTTTTCAGACCAAATGTGGTGAGAGGAATATGCATCAGGATACAATTCTAATTTTTCCATAATACTTAGACCCTACTAACTTCCAACACAGTAATATTCATAGTCCTAAGGTTGTTAGAGTACATGGTGTGTCCTGATTACATACATATATATAGTTTAAGCAAAGTGCTTCAAAAATATTATTAGTTGGGGAGACGAGTAATAAGCCCATTCTTCACATAACTTTTTAAGAAACCTAGGAAAATATCTACTTTTGCTGGGTTTTGACTCCTGTAGCTATGTCACTGAATAAGAAATGAATATGCTCAGAATGCAGCTTTTGGCTTTTTGGTGATTTCAGATTATGACATCAATGAGTGTTTTAATGTTGTGCAGTTAAGAATGTCTGCACAGCCACCCACTGGGCAGCTTTTAACCATGAGGTGCTGCACAATTTTGTCATGAAGTTTCCCATAATTTATGCACCACACTGGACTGGCATGTAGAGAAAATGGGTAAAAAAAAAATCTAGAAGATTAATCATGTCAGAATATCAATTTTGCATGTTAAGGCACTACTTTACCAGTCTGTGGCCATGCCTGGCTACAGGAAAGGAGCAGCTCTGTGTACAGCCATTTGTCACGGGCTAATGAGGAAAGGACAGTGACAGGGATATGTGCTGGAAGACTTGAGTTCACCCTGCCTTTTTTCTGACCTGGCTGGAGATAAACAAGTTTTGGACTAAGGCTGTACCCGATCAAACAAGCCTCATTCAGCCTCTTTAATTCAATTACCTGAATTTCCCAGGTCACACAGCTCTCACAAGCCCTCTGCCTGCTGGCCATCTTTCACAGCACTCAGTCACTTCAGGTAGTAGGAAAGAGCACAGTAAGTTGTAGGCAACTCTTTTCTGTACCCAGAAATGAGATTCTGAGATTCCAGCTTTTTTGTGAATCATTTGTGTTTTTAAAAACATACCCAAAAACCTTCTCAAATAGCACCCTGGCTGCAGTAGTTAATTTTCTCTCACTTTAACCAAAAGTAAAACTAATTGTAATTGATTCTTGGTTATTCTTGTTATTTCTCTGCTGTGGGACTGAGGTCTTGTGTAACTACTCCAAGCAGAAAGTATCCAAGACCCAAACCCTGTAACTGTAATGTGAAATAAGTAAGAGTGGGAGAGTACTACAGGGTGGACAGTAAGCAGTGCACAGCCTGCTAATGAGGTCAATGCAATTAGCACAATAAATTCTGGCCAAATAATAGCAGGTGCTTGTGCCAAGAAGTTTAATGTGTTTCTTCCTTTCATGTGAAAAAACTGTGGCAAGTGCCTAAGTAGAAACATGGCTTTATTTTGATTTTTATCTGAAAGTGTTTGTTTTTTCTTCACTTGAAGTAAATAATCTCTAATTACAACGTACTTGTGTGTACTCTCCTCGCTGCTTTCTATTAGTGTATTTTTGAAATCACTGGGATGCCTGGAAATAATTTGAATAGAACATCCAGGGTGTTCTCACAGGCATAAATATTATGTGGGAATGAGGCTGCTAAATCTTTTTTAGCCACTAAATTTGAAACACATATAGATTATATTCTGAGACATAATATAATTTAAGGGGGATGTAACAACTCTCATTACATTCCCATTAGTCAGTAACATAAACTACTTTCTAATTGTGGAAGACTTCACAAGAATAGGCTCTGGTATTGTATGCATGAGATGATAGGGATTCATTTCTGTAGTTTCTGAGATATTTGGAATATGTACCTGACCTGAACTGCCTCCAGTGTTACAAGCACCCACTTTTCTTACTTTTCTTTCCTCATAACACTATATCAAATTCAAATTTTCAGTCTTTCCTTGGGTGGCAGAGCTGTCCTCCAACAGCTACAGGTATAATTGTCTACTGGTGAGAACAGGCCACTCCAAAGCAGAGTGTATTCATTATAACAAAACAGATTTTTTTTTTCTATTTTAAGTTTTATTGTGCTGCAAGAGAGAAGGGAAGATGAACGTTTCTGAGTGAGATTAGCTCAGTTATTCAGGCTGCTTCATCCCAGCTGAAATGACTTTAAAAAAATAAATTCTTCCAGCTTCATTCTACTACACTGAGAGCTTCATATGTTGTAACCTTCATCAATTTTTTACCAGGGCTTTCACAGTGTTTCTAGATACTTCTACTGATATCAGTAGAGTTTACCTTCCAGTTATTCTCTTCTTTTCACCAAATTTTACTAATTTTGAGGTATATTTTAAACCCTGAAAGGATCATTTCATTATCTAAATGCATATGCTAATAAAATACTCAGACATTCCCTCTGTAATGCAACTCAGTAGCAGAGAGGTTTTGTAGGCCTGGAGAGGGATTGGAAGAAGTGGGTTCATGATCCAGATTCTTTGTGTCTCTGCTTATCTGTTTTACACTCAAAAGTTACTGTTTTCTTAAATCTACACAGCAGAAGAGACTAGGGACAAGAACATGGGACTTCTCCCCTTCTGAAAGGATTGATTTCATACTAGCAGCACTTATACATAATACACTGTGTGGGGAAGAAATCTGGGTCCAGAAAGTTGGTGGGAGTTTAGCTCGTTGCTCTCAAAAGGCAAAGATTTTGTCTCTTATGCTTTAATTTACTGTAAACAGCAGAAGCATTCCCACTTGCATATGGGGGGAGGTCTAAATCATTGTAAGTCAGCGCAAACAGAGGAAAACTTTATATGCAGCCTGTCAACAGCAAATGTCAATGGAAGAGCATTAGTAATAAATGTCATGGTGTGCTCTAATTACCTCCTACAGCTCCGCTCCTTTAGGGTAGATGTTCTATCCATTGAGGTCATGCTGTGGTACATATTAATTAAATCTCTTCAGTGTTATCTGCTGTTTCTGGAAGGCAGCAAATGTAATGTGCAAAATAGTGGCTTATCTGGAAGGAAAAGAACACATCCCAGAGCAAGGAAATATCTTTATCTTTTTGAAATAGATATCATCTATTATTAAAGAAAACAAAATGGGTACCTGCTGGATTTTCTGCTCTTGTTAATAGCATAGTTTAGAAATATTGACTAGAAAGAGGAAAGGGAAATATGGTCAGACATGAAAGCACATGGGCCATAGTTGAGTAAATATGTGTTTCTATTAAAATTATGACCCTGTAGAATCAGTGGCTAAGGAAGAAAGGCATCCATAATCACTGGAAAGAAATGCAGCTACAAGCAGCTCTTTGCCCTTTGCTTGGAGAGATTCAGTTTTATCTGATGGAGAAGCAAATTGTTCCAGTCTGAAACCCTAAAACCCACTAAAGTCAGACAATGAAAAAATGTGAGGCTTTCCCTTGATGCATGTGTTTTGGCCCAGGTTTCTGGTACTCTTCTTGTATATATTAACACTCCTATAGCCAATCTTGACAGAGCTATTTTTAAGAACTATATTTGCTTTTTTATTTCAGCTACAAAAATATATATCTGCAAAGGCAAAACCACCTTTTTGCCAGTCAGGAAACAGGATCACTGCTTGATGACACAATGGAGAGTGGAAATTTTTGCAAGTTGTCTGGGGAGAATACACTTTGGGTTTGAGGCAGCTTGCAGGCATGTCCTTTAGATCTTAGCATAAATGCTTCTTAAGTTTTTGAGAGTGTTCAGAAGAGCATTCTTCTCTGCTCTTAGAATTACTGAAGAGCAGCTTATTCTAGGAGCAGGGGTTGGTTCAAAGTGGGTGAGAGAACTGCTATGTTAATTAATAAATTTTAATGTTGTCCAAGAATAATGAGTTGGAAGCATTGCAATCCAGTTTGTTTGGCTCTCTACTGTCTAAGCTCTTGTGTGTTGTTGATGAATTTGGATCAATGGTGGGAAAAAAAAGGAATTTCCATTACACTCAGTTATAATGTTCACCTAAATAATTAAATATGGACATTTTTTACTAAAGCCTGTTTGTTTGGGTTTTTTAGGCTATATCTTCAATACAAATGCAAGTGGACAAATATTTAGAAGAACTCAGAGTATTTAAGAACATAATTCTCAGGAAACTTCAGGAGCAAGTAGTTCCTCTTAATCCTAGATGTGCACATCAGTTTTGAAACCTGGCTACTGTTTTAAGTTTTTGAGGGACTGATCATTTGATCTGTTAATTATCTGATTCAAAATATTTTGGATGCAGCATCTGATGAGACACAAAAATCTACCTCTGTCAATAGCATATTTACTTCATATGTGTTACTGAAGTTCTGGGTCCAGCCTGAGCTCCATTGAGCCCCAAAAACATAATTTAGCTGTACCCTGGGTGGGTCCCACCATTACACAGTGATGTGATTTTTGAAAGTGCTGGACTGCTGGTCATCTTGAATGCTGATGATTTGAGCCTTGGCACACATAGGCCTTCAGCCATGTGTTCACCCTGTGTTGGCTGGGCACAGTGTGAGTGTACATCCAGCATGGTTCTAGGATTTCTGTGCATGTACTGACACTGGGAGAGTAACACTCTGACTGTTCCCTTCTTTTGGGAACCCTAGATTTTAGCTGGTGAGTGTTCAGGGTAGAGAAAGCAATGCTTCAAAGGGGCTCTGCAGGGCTGCTGAGGCTGTGATAAGCTACTTGAACCATCTCACACACCTGAAGTGGTGTTTGGATATTGAATAGCAACAGCTATTAGCATAAATTATTACTTTAAGGGAGATACTTTGGTCTACTGCCAAGCAATTACAATAAGTAGTGTTTAACTAGGTGTTAACATGGAGGAGAATTTCTTTCTTCTCTGTTGAACAATTCAAGAGTTACCACATAAAGTTCAAAAGATGAAATGGAGAAAAAGAGTGCAGTGAAAGAGGATCACATTGCTCTGTTACCAGCCAGCTCAAATCTCTTCTTCAATTTTCAAAAGTACAAGGACCAAGTTATTAAATGAGTTCCTGAATTTAAATCCAAGTTTCTGTCCTGAACTTGTCTCTGCTTTAGGTCAAATCCAAATTTTGGAGGAAAGCAAACATGGATATAGAGATTAATATCTAGCTGCTTTTGAACTAAGGTGTTTAGTCTAGATACGGTGTTCTGATGCTAACTTTTACTTCAGGCCTTTTTCTAGTTTAAAATGTTTTCAGATTGGACTTGTTTCTTTCCAAGGCAGAGAAGAAACAGGGCAGCCATGGAAAAAGAGGATGTTGTTTCTCTGTATCTCATTTCTTTACAACCTCTCTCAGCTTACAAATATTTAGCTACAAGTATGCTTGACAGCTTGTCTTCATCCCATGCCTAGAGAGAAGGCTCCTGCAGGTAACCACCACCACCACTTGCCTTAATCTGTCTGCCCTGAATATCCCTTAGTCCAGAGGTGTGCTATAAAGGGCCTGGGAATCGCTCTAGTCTCTGCACACATCACAGGCTTTCAAGCTCTGGGTCACTAGTAGGTCTCAGAGGCCACGGGCACCTCAGCCTCCCACTACTTGCTGCATTTCTTCATCAGGCAACAAGGAATTCTTGTGGTATTTGCATGGAAAAGGAGATCTCATTACGTGAAGAGCAGAATATCTGGCTATCTGTACTAGCTCTTGGCTGTAGTTCAACACTCATCTGTTTTCACCAGGGGCTGGGGACTGGCATTGACCTTTCCCAGCAGACGTGAGGTGGAAAAGTCACATTAGAGAAGCTAAACAAAAAAAAAAATTTGCTTTATATTTTCAAGTATGGGCATATAAATTCTCTCTCCACAGCACAAGGGCATAGGTATGCTACAAGTAATTGGAGGTTTGCATCTGTTACTTGATATAAGACCTTCCCAAATAGTGGTTTTCTGCGGATTTCAAATAGTCATAAATTATTTTAATTACCTAAAATAAATAGATATACCCATGTATCAGTACCCAAATGTAACTCTATGAGTGTTAGATTCTTTTTCTATTAATCTGAGGTAGTAGCAACATGCAAGAGCATCACACAAAAGAAACTTATGCCATTAATGATGTTGCAACTGTCCAATGACATCTGCTCTTTTTGTAACTGTACATCTTCTGGTGATGTGACAAATGATATGGCTAAGGCTGTCGCGCAGAAAGATGTCAGTTTGCACAAAGATGAGAGCTGCTTTCTGCCAACAATTCCAATTGCAATTAGAAAGTCAATGAGCATATGCAGTTGCACACAAATTTACAAACATTGCTCTTGATTACATCAGCTTGTGCCTTTGAGATCACCGAGGCTACTCCTCTTCTTCACCCACCTGAAACATCCCAGTGCCCAGCTGGGTCTCCACCCTGCACTGAAGGCATCCTCTGGGAAGAAAATGGCAATGAATGAACTTCAAATCCAGTGAAATATTCCAACAGTGTGGATGGATATGAATTAGGGCCCAAGACCTACTTCAGGTTGCAGCAGAGTTTTCAATAGTGTGCAGCCCCCCTGTTTGCTCGGGATCACTGGATAGGAAACCACCTTGGACTCAGGGACCCAGTTATACTGGGAAGACATAGAAGGAAGTGCAGCCAAAGGGAGCTGAGTTTTAGCTCCAACTCTGACAGGGTCTTGCACAGAATCTTGAAGAATTTTGCCTCACTTATAGGCAATTCTGGACCAGTGCTTTTCTTAACATGCTCCATGTTTATTTTACTCTCTGGTTTTAGTTTGTAAAATTCTTTTCAGACATGTAAGCAGCTAAGTTGTTGAATCACTTAAAAAAAAACAAGCAGAAGTGCAAGGCTGATGTGGAATAAAATTGCTTCTATGCATGTTAATGCTTAAGAGACAAATGTTCCACTTGACAGGAACTCCAGTTGCTTTTGTTAGCTTCCTAAATCTGTCACCTGCTGTCACATGGCACTCAGCTGTCAGGTATCCAAAATAGTGCAGCCCTTGCCTTGGGACAGACTTGGTTCAGTAGCACAGCTGTGGAGGGATGGAGACTTTGGAAAGAAGCACTGGAAGCACCTCACCATGACCACCACAGCTCTCTGCTCAGTTCCTGCTGTCTAGCTCTAAAACAAATAGCTGTACATCATGTTTCTTCTTCTCACACTTCTCCTTTTTGCTCATTGTTCCTTATAATGTGTTTATAGACTGCCTGAGAGCAGTGGAAGGCTCTGTGCTTGGTGCTAGAGTAGCACCCATCATCATACAGACTAAGTTCTAAAATCTTTGTGCTTGCAAGGCTTCACAGAGATTTTATGGTGCATACAGCAATTTTTAAATGCTGCTTATGGAGGTTCCCATTTATATGACAATGTTTAAAAACAACTGGTTAATTATATACCTTGAACATAATACATCTGGTTTACAGTCCATACAGCTTAACTTGGTGTGCTTGGGAAATACTGGAGTTCTTTAAGGCACTCCAAGTAAGGGGGTTCTTAGTTATTCACATTTCCAGCACTGAATCAGTCCTGCAGGAGGAGTATCCACACTTCAGTCATTAAGAAAATCTTCAGGCAACTGATTATCCTCAATCTTCATAAATCCTGAGGTCTGAAATCATCTTGAAATCTCCTAGATTTCCAGAAGTGCCACAAAAAATTTAATGCAAAAAAAAAAAGTCTTTCTAAATATCAGATTGACTTTTTTAGGTATCATATCTTGAAAAATTTTTCTTCAGCTTTGCTCTCTCAGATCATTCAGTGAGTTTCTTCATTATATGCACTGATTATGTTCATGACATTAAGTTTTTGACAATCTCCTTGCCCTTCTATTTTCCCAAGAATTGAGGTTTTTTTATTTTTTACAGGGAGAAAGGAAAGGAGGAGGAAGGTCTTTTAAAAAGAATAGAGTTATATTCAGCACTGCTATGAAAAACTGTCACTTGCAAAAAAGCGTAAACATTCTCAGTATCTGTTATGATTTCACAGAGTACTAACAATAGCATATGAGAGCAGATTCATAAAAGGGAGTATTTTTCTTCTTTGAGAGAGAACAATCTGCAGTTCTTTTAAAAAGGAGGATCATTTGTATTGGGCACTGTGGTTCTGACAGATTAGTAATAAAGCTGCAGAATTTTTCCTTTGAAATCTGTGCTTCAGGAAGATTTATGGTGAGACAGAAAACTCCATTTGATTCTACTCAAAATTTTGGGCATGAAGAGCTTAAGTCTAAAATTCTTTTGAAGAGAGTCCAAAGTAATAGAAAAGATAATTTTGAAGGAGCTGTGGCTTAAAAAACTATTTGTTTCAGAGTTAGGAGCTCTGCAATGAATTTTGTGCGTTTCACAAGAGCTGTAATGTAGCTCTTCTGCAATGGCTTAAGGCCAAATACTCGCCACTACTTTCAGGAAAGTGATTTACAACGTGCTTGTGCCTTTAAATAAGACAGTTTGACTTCTCTCTGGAATCTTTTCTGTCAAAGCCTGTCATTGCCAGTCTTCAAGTGACCCACAATATATTTCTTTAATCAGCTACCTTTTGGATTAGATTTCTTCTTGTTGAGGTTTTGTTAGTTCCTTGACAACCTTCACAGTACAGCAGGGTTAAAAAACAACAACATTTTAAAATAGAGGCCTTTAAATCTGGCTGCTTGGTTGTGTTATGTCTTTTTGCTTGGTTTATGACTGCTGAGAAATTGCGATGCAGATAAATATGTTTTTCAGCTATCCTTTAAAGGAAGTAGGTCCTGCCAAACCACTTTATTTAATCTCATTTATTAACAGTGACTGAGTGTGCCATCCATGTATGCTTTTGGAGACACTGTACTATATTCAGATGATGAAAAAATTCATCTCACCTCTGTGTGATAAGGATTGCAGCACACGTGCAGCAGAGTTTTTATGTAGCACTGGAGCCGATTTCCTCAGGGCAGGGAATATAACAGTGGGATTTTTTAAATGTTACTGTGTGACTAGTCCTTATGCTCTTTAAGAGAGGAGTTCTGCTGAAATTTAGATTCAAATCTCAACTCAGTTTTGATAGCCTTTTTGTACCTTGGAACTAATTTAAGTGCTCTTTTCTCCAAATTGATTACCAACAAGAATTCATGCTCTATAAGAAATATTTAGTGTTAAGGATTCATTTTCAGGATCTACATTTAGGGTCAGGAGGGTGGACTGTTTCCTGGATAGTCACCTGTCTCCAAGTTTGTTCAGTCTCCCTCCTTTACTTCTGTTTCTACAATGACTAATTCATGTGTCCTCCAGGACTTCCTTCATGCACTGAGGTTTATTTTTTTATCTCTGTTTCCATTTGCTGCTGTAGTTTGACATGATGAAGTAGATTTCCAGTTGTGTCCTGATCTTATGCAAATTTATTTTCAGGTGGCTGCTAGAAAGCCAAGCACTACATATAGCTATCCTTATGACTTTGATGGACCGCAGCATTTGAGTGGCAAGTAGCTACTTATCTCATTTTTTAAGGAAGAATAAAGTACTTTTGTAAATAAAGCACTTTTGACATCAGCTTTCCTAACACATCGGGCTGGAGCTGATCTATCTCTGTCACTTTGGCCTGTGCCAGGAGTGGGTCACACCCCAGAGCAGGATGACCCCAGGTGTGACTACAGCACTTGCTCTAAGGCTTTTTGGATGTCAATCTGTGCTCTGAGGAGACAAGGATGAGAGGGAGGTCTTTTGCATGGGATAATAGAGGATTTATTGCTCTGGGGAGTCTTGGGGGCAAAAGACAGAAAATGTGAGCGTGCAACAGCTGAAATAGGGAGGCAGTTCAAAGGGAGGGTACAAAGCATCAGCTAATCAGAGATATCCTGGGGAGGGTAAAAGGCAGGGTTCACAAAATCATCATCCAATGAGGGAGGTAAGGGGGGAAAGTTGGGTCACATGGACTAATCAAGCGTTGAAGTTTAGGGGATTTCCTAAGTGGAATTCCAAGCATGCTGTGGACCTAAGACAGATTGACAGGAGACTCAGGGTAGATTGACAGCATGGGGTGGGAGGGTCTCATTTGGACCAAACCATCAACTTAGGTAATAACAGAACATACCATTAACAAGAAACACACTGCAACACTTTCCCATGCTTTTTTCCCCTGTTGGGACTCCTCTTTTCCTGCACCCAGGCTGTGATCTGTAGGCCCCCCTTCTGTGCTAAGTTGCCTGGTGCAGCTCATCCTACAGCACTGTTCCTGGGAATGGCTCCCTGTTATCTCTGTGCTGAGTATCAGGGTGCATAAAGAAAGGAGTTTATTTTTAGGATATAAGGTCCAGATTCACTTGCAGTCACTCCCAATTCCTCCTGATTGCTAGAGACATCATTTGAAGCTACCATAAAAATTGAGAAATAAATATTACTGCTTTGAAGCAAACATATGTCTGTGGAGCCAAACTAGGTCATCAGATGCTTAAGTGCTGTTTCCACTGGAAAATGGGACTGTCCTGCCTGGGAACACAAAGCAGAGTTTGGCATAACACAATGACTCAGGAATTATGAATTGGTGGTTTAGTTCTTACTGCTCTAGTTTAAGTCAAGGCTGCAAGAAAATTAAATAACTGCTGGGAGGCTTAACAGTCACTTTACTTTTCAAGAAGCAGAGAATGTCTGTTGGGGAGATTTTAAAACCTGAGTTTATATTTTGAAATCAATGGCCTGGATTTTACATATGCTTTTTGGAAATCTTACCCTTCTCTTTCCTGCTGCTGTCTCTGCTGCTCTTCATCACCCACAAGGTATCAGCTTCCCACCAATAAACATGACAGGTCCAACACCACTCACTCTCAAACTGGAGACTAAACCAGCATGGAGCCACAGCAATAGCCATAACAACAAGCATCCTTAGATTTTAAGAGCTCAGGCTGTGTTTTGCTGCTCCTACCATTCTCACAGAAGCCTTTAATTAGAGAAAGCTCATTTGTTAATCATGCTGCTAGACTTGACCTTCCAGAATCTACACAAAAACGAGCTGGGTACCTCTGACATGCCATTTCACCTCTCCTGGCTTTGTTTCCCTACCTGGAAGGGGTTCCCAGTGTGGTCTTTGGACACTGTGCAAACAAGCTGGGCATCAGGACCTCCTGCAACCTACAGGACTGGTCAAATGGGCTCAGCTGGATGAGCTCACATTAAATTAACAGATTGCACCTTGCTGATGGAGACATGCCTTTTTCTTTCCTGTGTAAATTATGAGTGGTGATGGCTTGGGCAGCATTTCTCCTGAGTGAAAGAACTACCAGCTCAGTATTATGACTCACTGAGCAGCACATTCCTATAATGGTAGGCTTTTAAAATATTTTATGGGGTATTTGTATGGGATGGAGTAAGACTAAATAGAATTGCATAGAACATTTTCCACAAAATTTGCTATAAACCTCTAACAGGGCAAATCTCATTGCAGACTAATTAAAGAGATCCTGCTGAAACGAAATTTGTCGTTATTGCTCTCACTTGAATAGTCTGGAATATAGCAGTATAAGCAGATCAAAGGATTTTTTAATCTTAAGATATAGTAGAAGTATTTTATAATACTTCCCGCTGTTTAACTGAAAAAGCAACATTGTACTAGGTCAAATCATCAAGGATCATCTTTTAAAGCTGATCCAACATTTGGAAACAAACTTCCCAGGCAGTCCTCTCACTTTGTCATTTCCACATGGTGGGCACTTTCTCTGCAGGTGTCAGCACCCTCCCTGCAGCTCTGATGAGCACCCAGTGCTGTGCAGACTGAGTTTGGTTTAAGTTCAGTGGTAGCTGTTGCTATGAGAGGGTTTGAACACCTATGTGAAGTCTGAAGCTGTAGAAATACCTTTGTGCTGAGAGAGATGTAAGAGATGGTACCTGGCTTTAAATAGATTAGGTGCAGGGCTCTTCCAATTTTTTCCTGTCTCCAGATTTTCCCAGGCGCCCGGGTTCTGTCAGGAGCAAAAACAACAGATGCCATAATCTTCATCTGCAGGTCAGAGAACACATCTTTGTATCTTCTGGTGGTTGTTTCTTGTTTGTTTGTTTGTTTTTTTTTATTTTCCATCTTGCCTCCTGAAACTTGGAATAACTAAGGAATATGTGTAGTAGAGGAGAAATAATATTTTTAACATGTGTGATAATTGCAGTGTCTGCCCTGGTGTGCACTTCATTATATGTTGATAGCTAATTCATTAGGAGCTTTATTACAAACAAAGACATCTGACACTTTAATTGAAAAGAAATGGAAAAGTTGGAAAATTTTTGTGCTCAATTCTTATGTAAAAGTTACAAACAATTTCTCTTCCTGATACATAATGCTGATTTTTCATGCTGGAATGCTCTACCTGTGAAATTTCATCCAAGAATGTATTTTAATAGCCGAGTTCTTAACCCTTCCAAATAAAAGAGTATAATGGAAATAATGATAGACTGAAATTCCACCTTTAATTTGAGCTGTGTTAGAAAGCCTGGGTATAACATTATCCTATTACTTTTTCCTTTTTTGAAAATGAGTATGTACTTCTGTCACTTGGCTTTATGCATATTCATACACCATTTACCACCCTTTGCTCAGCTGGATGAGATATTCTCTAGGTAATCTAGCTCATTTATCTTCAGCAGTGCAACTTGTGCTTGGCATTATTCACCAGTGGGGCCTGCTAGACTGGAATGGGTGATTTTTTTTCTTTTATTTTGGTTTTTTGGGTGGGTTGTTTGTTTGTTTGAGGGGTTTTTTGGTTGGTTGATTTTGGTTTGGTTGTTGTTTTGGTTTTTTTTGTTCTAGCTGTAATGTGTATGTTTTTTCAGTTGTAATAAATTCTGAAAGCTGTATATTTAGATGTGAGTGTATTTCCACATGATAAAGCCTGGCTCAGTTTCTGAAATATCATCTGTAGAGTTTTGCAGACCCTGTCCTCTGCTGCAATGTCCCCTGTGTGTATGCTGGTATGACCACTGGTGTAGGAATGATGGAGAAGAGACGTGATAGAACAGAACATCAAACTCTGAGTCCCCAAGTGCTTTCCAGTCTGTTGTGGTGAATTCTCATTCCTGGAAGACAGCAGTGCATGTGAGCTCCAGCTCTGGGCACTCAGCTGCACAGGAGCTTGGACCCACTTTGGGCTTCTCTGTCAGGTTCTGGCACTGGCCGTGGAACAACCTGTGTGTTCTTTTGTCCACTAGTAAGAGGCCATAGAAGGGGGAAAATGAGTTTCAAGTCCTCTTTGAAACTACCTGGATGGGAAATTGTCACTTTGGGGCTTTTTTAATGATTCTCTACAGTTTTAGTTTATCAGATGTCACAGATTACTGAGGAATGTTTTTGTTCTTTAGCTTTAAACTTAAGGACAATCAGTGATTTATGCCCCTCAGCTCTGGTGCACTTGATTTTGATTTAGGCTGTTCTCTGCCATTTGCCAATAGAAAGAGAATGTTAGAAACGAGCTTTTTTGCTGCATAAGGAAAATATCCTCTGGATGTAAATGTCTCATCAGTGTAGGCCTGTCAACCTGCATTTCAAGAAAAAATGATGCTTTCTTTTCTCCTTCCCTTTAGGCAATGGTGAATCATTAAAAGAGCCTTTTGTTTGTTGACTGTGGGCCGACCCCATGGGAGCACGGATGTCATGCATGATAGATTTATTGACAGATAATCATTTGTTTGGGGCTCTACCATGAAAAATGGTTTGACTTCGTAAGTATCACCTTCAGAAATTAATATTTAGAGCCTTCTCTGTTTAAACTATGAATCTTTGCAGCAAGGAGAATCCTTGACAGAAGCTGTCTGTAGGAACAGGAAATCTCATATAAGAGTAGCATTAACCAAGCAACCTCCCTCAGGGTACACCTACATGGGCCAGATACCTGCGTGGGCTCAGAACCAGCTGCAGTAATGTAAAATTCTGAGCTGATTCTCTCCCTTTTAGGTATGTTCATACCCTCCATAGCTCAATAAAGACAGTATGGAACTGATTGCAAACCAGATGCCCCCAGTACCTGGGCTGCAGGGCTCAGGGCTGCTTGCACAGTACAGCTCAAGAGTGAGTTAAATCAGGTAGGGAAAAAAAAACAAAATAAAATATAAGGAGACTTAAAATATATGAGCTTAATAAAGATGGAAATGAATGCTAGTACTGGTCTGGTACAGTCTCTGCAGAGTTAGTAGTACATGTACAATTCAGAGTAGCTTAGCTTGTCCTGATTACAAGACTCTGAAGAAGAGCTTTACACTGATGCTTCATGAGTCACTAAAACCTGCTGCTAATTGCCTCAGTCTGGAGGCCTCATAGGGAAAAAAAACCCAAGATCCTGCAGGTGTTTTAATCGGTGTTCACAGAGCAGCCCTGTTGTTCTTCATGGATTTGATTCAAGCTGTTCTCAGTGCCGAGATGGGAGGCAGCAGTGCTGTTGCTGTTGCCATCTATACTCTGTGGGTGCTGCAGCCTCTGGAGGAGCCCCAGCAGGTGCCAGGGTTTCAGAGCAGCTGGAGCCATGCAGGGGAAAAGCATTCCCCTCCTCCTGGCCTAGGATCCCAGCAGTGTGTGGCAGGTGAGCAAGCAGGTGATGCAATGGGGGGAAAATGAAGAACAGCAGGGAATGTACTACAGGCAGTTGCAAAAACAGTGGAGAAGTTAAATCCACATCAGTTAACACCATAACTGGTACCTGATGGCAGTGCTTTCCCAGCAGTGAATGTAGGTCACTTAAGAATGATAAAGTTACCTCTCCCAAAACACTATTTGCTTTGGGGGTTATTTTATGTCCTGTAATATTTACTTGGTCCATTATGAACAGCTCAAAGAAGTTTAAGACACACTACACAGAAACTACAGTGCTTAGGAACACTGTATGGCTATTGAATATATGCTGATGATAATTCTGGCAGATAAAGGTAAGCCTCAAATACCTGCCATTAGACACTACAGTATTTTTGTCACAGTACATTTTCTCAAAAAGTTTGTGTGAGAGAGAATTTTGTTTATCTGTCAGGCATGAATTGTTTCAAGAGAAAGGTAAATTAATATGCTAAAATTAGCTAGAAATTAGGTAAATTATTGTGAAAATTTGTGTCTTCAGAACAGAGTGCTTTTGTGTCCAAATGATTGTAGATTGATTCAGTTGTGCATGAATAAGGCTCAGTACTGTTAAAACACAACAGTGCTTTTTGGCATTAACAAACCATTGTGCATATTCAAAGCATTTTAAAATATAAAAGTTTAGGTTATGATCCACTGCAGTTAATATCAGCCACGAGTCACTGGTCAGTAAAGAAGGCAATGCAGGACAAACATTTCCCTGCCTGTGTTAAAATTCTTGTTTGCCACATAAATGGAAAAAATCTCATCAGATGACATTTATAGGTCTCTAGGGCTGTTTGTGCTCAGGATATCGAGGCTGACTGTTGTATCAAGAGTCAAGCCTGATCACCCAAAATATGAAGTACAGTTTTTATTTAAAGCAGAATCAAAGCAAAACTGGGTCAAATTCTTCCCACTGAAAGTTGATTGAAAATGTGTGCCTGAATGTCTTCCACCCTTTGAAAATCCAACCTAGATACTTCATTTTAGGAATCATAATCAGTTAAACTTGTAGGGTTGTGGAGGCACATAGTTTGAACCTCTAATTTTCTATTGTACAATTTTATAGGCTGGAATGATCTTTCACCACTGTAGAGCAGCTTGACTTCATGGTGATAAGCTACTTCACTCAGGTGCTCTATCAGCTAATATTTTAACATTTCCTGTAAGAGAAGTGTAAGTCTGATGCTTGCTATTTTTTTTTTTCTGATAGCAATTTTACACCTCCAAAGAATGTATCTTAAGGCCATTGGGTGCAACACTGAAATGTGTGGTCTGCCTTAGCTGTTAGACAATGACTCTTTTTTCTGTATTTGAACTTTTGTACCTGGCTGTGGTTCAAAAAGAAGGCAATGATTTTGGCCTTCTCCATTAAGTGCTCTGAGAGTGGTCTATTAGTTTATATTTTTCTTTTTGCTTCCTGTCTCAAAATCTAATATCTGTAACACAGTCCATGCAAACTTGGTGCTTTGGGGTCTAGAAAAGAAACTATTGGAGTAGTCACTTTTTTCCTTGAAAACTGAGGCTTCATAAGAAGAAGGCAATGAGTTAATAAGTTACCCCAGATATCTGAATTCATCTTGGATTTCTGGCTAGCTTTATCTGCTAATGTCAGGCAATTTTCCTTCACAAGAACATCCGTATTCTATGCAGCTGCTTTAGGTTTGCACTTGTGCTGACATATTTAAGGCAGGACACCTTTGCAAGTGTGGACAGGCACATACTAGTGAAATATATACAAAGAAAATGGTGAAGACTACCAATGCCAAATTAATGAATTACATTATCAATGCCTTATGGAAAGAGCCATGAATCACATTACAAGATAAAGAATGAATTTTTCCCCCTTGCTTTTGATAGAAAAAGCAATATATGGTCTGAAGTCTAGCTTTGATATTTCTTTCTACTCTTCTCCCTCTCAAAGCTTTCTTATAACCAATAAAATTCGCAGGTTTGCCATATCTCATTCAGTGAGAAGGCAACTTAAAAACTAATATGCTGCGTTGGCACCAAGTGAAAGAAATTGATTCAGAAGATGACAGCAAAAGGGCCATGCTGAAATGTGTATAGCCAGGCAGTGCCACACTTCCTTGGAAAGCATTCAAATCAATTTCTCATGGATATGTATTCCTGAGGAGCTGTATCAGGCAAAAAAAGCTTCCTTCAGGAAGCACTGATCTGTCCAGTGGGCTTCCATCAGTGCACTTCCACAGTGCCACCCCAGAAAGATTCACTGGATTGAATGTACTTTTACATTTCTCTGGAGTGTTAGTGCAGTCTGCCAGAGGTGGCAGGCTAGGCTGGAGCACAGAATACCCAGTGCTGATCTCAGCTTAACTCCTTGCTTGTCCTTTGGTCAGGGGCAAGGCACGTCCTCTTCAGTTCACTCCAGCTTCTTCACCTGCAGAACAGGACAACTGAGTCTTTTTACTCAGGGTTCTGAAAAAGCATCCGAGGAAGAAAGGATGAAACAGATAGATCATTGCTGCTGCTACAGTTGTTTTACTTTAGCTCAAAACATCTGATTTAGATTCAGTGTTTAAGACCCTGATAGACTATCGGCACTTTTCTGTTCCTATGCTGTATCAGTGGCCATGCCCAGCTTCAGGCTTACACAGGAAGGATCAAATTTCTGAGGGAAGTTGTGGGATTTGTGGGTAACAGTCTGAAGCAAACCACCTGCATTTATTTGTCAACATTAGTGTCACAAGCCAGAGGAAGTCCCTCTTAATGTATTAGGGATAGCTGGTCTTGGACTTGCACAGTGGCCAGTTGTCCAGAGAGCCAAGAGATTATCACAGGAAGCTGAAAGTTTTGGTAAACTCACAACTTCGTGACAAAACCTGTTGGGGTTTAAAAGTACAGATGAGATTTTGGGAAGATAGACAATACCTAGAGAAATGGAGATTATATCCATAAAAAAAGGCAGTGAGATTGGACTGTTTAGAAACTCATCTTTTAAGAAAGAGTGACTGCAGGTTTCATATTCCCAGGGAATGAGATTGCATGCACTCTGCAATACAAAAAAGGAATAATAATGTGAAATGGAAATAGAGCAGATGAAGGTTTTCTGGTAGCTGATCTTCCCTTCCTCCCCTGAATCATAGAGTCTGTCTGCAGAAAAAAAAAATGTTAGAAGTGGTTTCTGTTATTCTCCCAGGCAGACAGTGCTTGGCAAGTTGCTAACTTAGAGGTTGTCTTTTGCATTTGTTAAAAAAGATCATCATCCTTCCTCACATGCATGAAATCCTGTATATCACCCCGCTCCTGCTGAACTCACTGCTGCTTCGGAGTTCATTATTTGAGGCATTAATTTTCTGTTCTACTTAATGGTTTTGTCTGTTTGCTTTATGGGTTTTGTTTGGTTTTGTTTTGAGCTACAGCAAAATACACTTGCAAGCACTTCCTGTATCTTCAAAATCATAAAATCATTTAGGTTGGAAAACACCTCTAAGATTGAATCTAGCTATTAACCTAGCAGTGCCAAGCCTCAGGTTCCTGCATACCATCCTATTGGATGTATAGTTCCCTTCCTGCTTCCCCTTTGCTCTTAAGGAGATAACCCTTTGCTGTTTGAGTAACCAAATTATATACCCTCCTCTTTCCCATAAGTTTCCCAAAAAATGCCTCAGTCTGTGCAGTCCAGCTCTGTCTTTGAGTTACTGGATTCTCCAGAAGTCCACTTTGAAGTGGATGCAGCCCCTGAGCAATTCCTGTGTGTGTGGAGCTCAGGTGGCACTGAATCCAAAGAGAGTCACTCCAGGACCAGCACTAAGCATTCACCTCTGGGTCCTCTGTAAGCACATTTCATGGATGGTTCACATGAGAATGCATTTGAAGGAGCTGAAGGCACCAAATTAATTTAATCAGTTACAAAAAGGTAAATGCAGCTCTTACTAGGGTCTCCTGGAAAAGTGGGTTGAGCTGTCAAGGAAAAAAAAAATACGAGGACTGTGAAAAAAAAGGGTTTCAGGTTTTGTCATGCTTTATTCCTGTTTCTTTGATGAAATGAATTGAAAACTGTTGGTTTAGAATTAAGCAGAAATGCAACATTTCATTTAGAACAGGATGAAACATTTTGGGGGTTTTCCCTCAGAGACTTGTGCCTTGTTTCTAGTTTTTATCTCTTATCTCGATCCACTTTTGAAATGATGAAAAGGAGAGAGCAGAGAAAGAAAAAACTGCAAAAACTGAAACTTAAATTTTCCTCTCTGATTTTTATCAGCATATAATTTATTTGGTTGTCAGAAGGTTTTGCCACTCTAGCCATCTCTACTGTTGGTGAAAGGTGTAAGGCAAAAGTGTGTCATCTGGGTATGTTTGAAACAAGGTAACATTGCTTAAAATTTAATATTTTATAACAAAACAAGCTGGTGCTTTGTAAGCAAATAAAACAGCATGTGAAGAGTATAGACAAGTCTTGCTAGTTTTCAGTCTGGTAATCACTGGATTACTATATGAGTGTGTCATTTTTTCCTGGAGGAATAAGATGGGATTGTTTGGTTCAGTAGCATTTTGTTTCCCAAGTGTTATAGTGGATAATTCTCAATATTTTCTGACATCTAGCAGTTAAAATTTGAGAATTTTATAACTCTATGGTTGTGCTATCAGCAGGTTTTCCTGTATGTACTTACTTTTGAAAATGAAAATAAAACCTCCAAACCAGACTAATTTTGTTGATTTCTTCTCAGCAATTCCTCTTGCACCTTGCAGTATCACTACTTAAATAAGAATTGTATTTTGGAAATATACTTTACTCTTTGCCTGTCTGGCTTGATGCATTCAGTAGACAGTGAGAGTTTTCTGTTTTGCAGAGGCTGATAGGTTAAGTGCTTGAGCATAAACAGACTGAACTGAAAGTAGTCTAAATATTCAAGCATTCAGTGCAGTCATTCACTGACACATCTTGTCACAGCAAGTGGTTGAGGTGTTGAGAAGAAGAATCCTGCAAAAACTTGGGGTGGGATCCACAGCTGGCAACTACCACTTTGCTCGAATCATCTTGGGTATTCCCCGGTTTGAACACACCCCACTGCCTGCGGAGATCTGGCTGGCTGGGCCTGTTCTCTTATTTTCTTTGACTGTGGGCACAACAGTGGCTATTACAGGGTCTGCAGTGCTCGTGAAGCTCAGCTTTTATGAGTATCAGGCTGGAAGGTGAGCAGCAATGTCACCCTGAAAACTCAGTTTCTGAGCTTGCTAACATAGTTTTCTAAGGACTTTCCCAGGACAGTAACTGTAAACATAGATATGTGTACATTCTTTCTGTTACATGTCTTGTGATGGGCATCTCTCATGGCCAGTGCAGTGAGAAAGTGTTATCCTGACCATCCAATCCCCGGCCGTGGTCAGAAGCTTATAAATCCTGGGAGGGAAAATAAACTTTTCTTCCTTTCGCCACACCTCGACCTGTGTCCGTGTGATCTATTCATCTTCAGTGGCAACACAGCAATTCCTGCCTTCCAGCTCAGAATTCCAAAGTGTCCTCAGCATCCCCTTGCTGCAGCAGAGCTGAGCTGTGGGCTATGGATACATTCCAGGTGCTCTTTTGCTCTGGTTCTGTATGATGTATGACACTAGAGATTAATTAATTGAATATTTTATTTTAAAAAGATTAAAATAAATTAGTAAGCAATGTACTGCCTGGCCTGAACACCCAGTAAGAACTAGTAGTTTTCATTATCCCTCAAGAAATCCTTGACTACTTTATGCGATGCAGTGATGTATTATTCATAGACAATTTCATTGGTAACATTATTGTGGATTCTCAATATAGCAAGAATGTACATAAAGACATGAAATCCTAAGGAAGAGAAAGACAGGTGATCTTCCATAAAAATGAGAATGTACAGTGCATATTCAAATGCACAGAGGACTACAGATCTTCATGGAATCAGGCAAACACCCGATCCTGGTGGTGAGGCTTATTCTTAAAGCATGCCTGCTACAACACATTATAATGCACTAATCTCAGTTTCTTAATGATAAACTTTAAATATCTACCTGAAATATTGTTCTCTGCCTGAAGCTGGATTTTCAGTCTCCTAGTTAGCCTCTATTTTATTACATGGATGAATGTCCTCATTCCCATCAATTTTATTCTTGGGAGGTAAGATTATGCACCTGGAGAAACTCATCTGCGTAGCTTGCAGTCTCACCTCCTGCAGTGACAGGACACAGCACACAGAATTGTGCACCCCATGCTGTCATCCAAGGAGAAGGACTCAATTTCATGGTGTCTCTGGCAATGTAAAGTAACAGTGGTTCAGAGACATTAGTTCTGCCTCCTCCTGGTGTGAAGATGCATAATTTTTCTGGCATCGGGGAATTCACCTATTATCATTTCAGACCATGTCATTAACCATAACTCTGCCTTTCCTCTTCCTTGAGTTTCAGGTTTCCCAGCCAGAATGCTGAATCCAGGGCAACTTCTTGTCTTGCCACAGCAGGTTTTTGTAAGCAGTGTGCTTCCTTCTGATCCATGGTTCTACAGGCATTGTGAAATGGAGGACTGAGCCTTTCTTCCAGTGGTAGCAAATAACACTGCTATTTGATGCCTCCACCCTGAAGCAGAACCCAGCTGGCTTGGGGATCCCTGCTACAAGGGACAAACTGAGCTCTGCCTCAGGCACTGCTGCTGCACAGGCTTAGCACAAGTTCTTGTCTGCTTTTGGGGGCCTTGGCACTGTGACTGCACGATAGGCATGCTCTAGAGCTACTGCCGTGCCCGCCATCCAACCAGAATCTGTCTAAAGGCAGTGGATCTTGGATTTCACATCAATAGTAGACGTCTAAAAGTGTCATTGTATCCTGCACAGTGTATCCAAACTGTGATCTTGTGGAATGGACTCATAAACCAAGACTTTATGATACTTGCACTGAGTGCAGTGTAAAAGCATATTGTGTTCATCCTTTTCTTTCTATGTCTAATGGTTGTCCTTGAAACCTTGCAGGAGGTGTTGTTATCTAACTGAAATACATTGCGATGAGAGCTTGCTACACTGCACTGGGCTCTTTAGAAAGCTTTTACCATTTCATAATTTAAATGTACGTTTGTCCCTTTTTAATTGAAAAGTTGTTAGGAGTGAAAGGCTTGTGTGTCTGAATTGCTTGAAGGCTGCTTTGACTTTTGGTTGCCGAGGAAACCATTTTAATGTAGAACTGTATTCCAATGACTTCAAAGTCTCTGTTCTGTTATGGTTTGTGTGTTCCTTGGGATGGGAGCTGTTTCAGTGGGAAACTGTTTCAAAGTAGCTTAGTCTGATCTGGGTTTGGCATATCTAAAAAGTGCTGATGGGGCTTCAAAGTTCATCTGGCATTGTAATTTCTAGGCCAGTTCTACATTCTGTGTGGATCCATGACTGGACCCAACACCACCACTGCTGATTTGTGACTTTGGAATATATGCACCACCATGTTACCCAGTATTCTGACTCATACCCTCAACTTCTTTTACTACTCTTTTGCCTGTTCATGCAAGTGGAGTATACACTACTGATGTCATGGTTTACTGAGTGGTCATTGTGTGATTATAATGGGGAATCTTCACATTAAAGTCCCTATGAAGATGTGAAAACTGCTTTGTACAGGAACTGGTGAAGTCTTACATGAAGAAGGCAAAGGAGGTTATGGGTCTACAGGTCTTGTCCCTCTCATGCCCAAGGCATTGGAAAAGAATTAATCCATCTCTTAGAATCCCATGTTGAGACTAGGATGCCTCTTCACTGGCAGGCCTCTGAGTTGTCCCCAAAGATAGGTGATATTGGTGCAATGGATCTTCCATCCATAATTTAGAGCTGAGCCACCACAGTGTAGAGTATGGATTTATTGAAGTCCTTGGAAATATGAGCTTGACTCTGGTCAAATCATGGGATTTCTAGAAATGCAGCCTCTGTATTGGCTGCTATTCTCATTGTTCCTGAGGCTGGGATAAAAAATCCACCTAACTTGACTGGACTCTTCTGGCAGCAGGGCCTCTCTTCTCATAAGCTGTCAGAACTGCAGAGCAAATAGATGCTGTGGTATAACCTCAGGGGCAGGAGGACACAATTAAACACAGTTGTGTGGGGAAGGCATTTCTTTTTCACAGGCAGGTGTCAGAAGGTTGAGTGGTAGACACTTCTTGCCCCCATTGCAGCATTTAACAGCCTATCTGGAATGGTGTGGGAAGCCCATCATAGTCACTGTGCTGAGGAAATAGAGAGGAGGGGAAAACACTTCTATCCCAGCAGCTCAGACATCTGCTAGCCAGAAGCAGCTTTAGATCACGCAAGTTGCAGAAAGTCCTTTCACCAAGAGTTCTCTCCCATGTGAGGAAAAGAGAAAGCCTATCTACAGTAGTGGTTATGGGGAAAATAGCTTTAAAAAAAAAAGTGTATTTTCTCCTGGAAGCACATCCTTATATACCTTTTATGTAGAGCATGAATACGTTAGTACAGAGGAAGAACTCACTTCAATAACAGGTTCTGCTGCGCAGCAAAAGGCCACAGCTGCATGGACATGAGCCTCCAGCCCAGAAGGGGGATTGCACATCAGCTTTGCAGGATAATAAAGGCATGACCTTCTTGCTTAATGAAAGAAAAATTTCCCAGGAGATGCTGTTCCCTGCTGGTTGTTTAATGTTTTCCCAGTCACAGAACACAGTCCGGTCCCTCCTTTGCAATCAGCAGCACTTTTGTCACCCAAGCTCCAGCTGTGGGAGGGAGAAGGTCTGGCTGGATGTGAAGCTCTGGGTGAATGATCAGGAAACACTTTTCAGTCAAAGGGGTCAATAAAATGTCTTTTATTGGAAAGGAAGCATAGGACATGAGGAAGTTTAGCAAAGAGAATTCTTGAAGGTGGCTGGGAAATGTAGATGATGCACCCTGTATGGCCAAATGCTTTAAATGTCCTGGATTTTAGGACATTTAAAACTCAGGAACAAATGAATGCCATCAGGAGCAGGGCAAGGAGGCTTCAGGACATCTGGGCCATTTTTTTAGTCTTGGTAATATATAATAATTATTACATTGAATGAGTTTTGAAGGTTCAAGGGCTGAACTGGACCATAGGACTGAGTCATTTGGAGAAATCTATGTGAAACTGATATACTCATTTTGATTTCATCACAGTCCAAACAGTTCCTGAAAGTGAATTGATTCCTGGGCTGCTATTTTGGATGCAGTGGGGGAGAAAAATCTTGACTAATGTAAAAACACCCATTTTGAATCTGCAAAGACTCCATTTGGGTGAAAGATTCTTTGTTTAGTTGTTTTTTATTGGGGTTTTTTTGCTGATTTTTTTAATGCCATCATTGTTATAATGCAATGTATAAATGTAATCTAATTTATTTCGTAGCATAATGTTAGATCAGCCCAAAGCAGCTATTTTTCTCCTAAGATGTCATGTTTAATTTTGCCTCTTAATGAATTTAGAATCTGAAATCTCAAAGCTGTTGGTGAAACCAAAAGTTCATCATTTTTTTGGACAGTTCTGTTCAGGTGCTCTGAATTTGGCTGTGGTAGAGTCACTACACAGCATAGACTGCAGCATCTTCCTCCTACCCTGGATCTTCACTGGTTGGGGTGAAATCACTTCAGAAAAGAAGAGCTTTTTCCTATGTAAACTGTGAAGTGGAAAGGAGTAGTAATTGTCATCAAGTTTTCCAGGGTCTACCATAGTACTAATTCAGGCCACGTATCTTGTAACAAGCATTAACAACAACTGTATATATAATAAGTTTGACACATTTGAGTTCTAACAACCTTAAACTCCAGGGATTCGAGCCAACTTCATTAAAACGGTGGAAGAAAATGTTAGCAAGTCATTTTAAATGGTGTTGGCATATATACACCTTTTTGACTTGAATCACTTACTGTTGTCCCAGTAATTCAGTCTGGGTTTTCTGGCACACTGTGTGAATGCAAGGAGGAAGTGGTAGAGTTCCCTGAGGCTCCCACTGATGCTTTGGCTATTGTCTTTGCAGTGCTGCTACCTCTGTGTGTGTGTGTGTGTGTGTGTATTTTTATTTATTTATATTTTTTATATATGGGGAAAAGCTTGTATTTTGCCATATGCAAAGTATTATGGACCACAAACCAAATTTTTAATGCTTAAGTCTTTTAGGTATTTTACGTCTTGGTTGCTATGGAAGGTAGTAGGGCTTAAATAATTCTGCTGTCTGGAATGCATTCCATGTATGGAATGTATATTCGTCTGTCAAACAGTTTTTGAAGCTGGTGGCCAATTTCAATTATATTTTGGAGAGAAACAGAGGTGTCAGAGGGAGTGCACTCCTACAAGTTTTTAAGGATTAGTGGCTCATAGAGGAGCCACAGTCAAGGAAAGCTAACCCTTTATTAGACAGCAGGAAAGCATACAGAAGAAAGACTTGTGAACCTGATTTACTAGTTCCTATGGCTCATTCAAATTGTTTGTTTAAACCTGAAATACACCTAATTTATACAGGGAGCAGTGTGTCCACACGTATTTGTCTGTTATACACATGCATAATGTTCACTGAAATCCTTCCAGAAATTAATTGTGCTCCTCCTTGCTAAAAGCAGAACCTCAGCTCCATCTGGTGGCTCTGTGATTGGTAAGACAAAACTGATGTAATATGCCTTGTCTGTGATTTTGCATTTTGTCTTGTGAAAAAACATAAGCATAGAACCAAGCACACAGATAAGTATTAGCTCCCTCGAGACAGATTTTATCTAGAACAGAGAAGGCCCTTATCTTTTGATTCCTTTCTTTAAGGGGGGTTGTTTTTGTGAACTTAATGCCTTTAGAGATCAGGGGACCTTTTTCTTCAATCATGAGCTAAAAAACTATTTAGGAAAAAGGGAGAAATTTCCCTCTACCTCACCTCTGTCTCTTGAGAGCAGATGGTAAAGCTTTATGGGGAAGGTCAAACATTATATCTGAGTTGCAATGTCTTCCAGATTTATAGCTCTTGTCATGTGACCCATGGAAAAAAGCTTCAAGCCAGCTCTAAACCCAGAAATACTCGTGGACTGGTATAGCTAATTCTTCACTTATAACACAGTTTGATAAAAGTCAGTGCTAAGAGCAGGTATTTTCTTCCTTCATTGCTTTTTCTCTGCTTAGAGGTGTTGGGCCTAGATTTTCTGTTTTATAGCTGTTTTGTAATAAGAAGTTCTTTTTCTTCCAAGTGGAATAACAAAAAAGAATTCTGAAATGAATTTTTTCATCAAAAATTAGTGTTGAATCTGGCAGAGTTTTTGTTTTGATTTTGGTCACATGTTTTTAGAAGAAAAAAATTAGGGCAACACTAAAAATAAAAACAGTTCTGTTCAAACAATAGGCCTGGCTTCACATTTTCAGTAAAATAAGTGATGTAAGTGGATGAAACATCTTTTTGGTGAAAAATGAAATGGCTTGTGGCAGTGAGCTGTGCTGTCTCTGATTTTGCATGAACATGAGGGCCTAGAAGTAGGGCAGTGAGAATTAGTACAGGCATGCATAAGGTCAGCTGAAAATTAGCTGCTTTGCTCTTTTTCAGTGTGAATTGATACACCACCACCACTGAAACTCTGGGCTAACTCATGTAATTTAAATACATTCTAAATTGAAAAAAAAATTATTTTGAAAATGTTAAAATTAAACAAATTTATTTCCCTCTGCCTGCTGCTGTCTTATGAACCTGACTAAAACTCAGTGACTTTTCGGATAGGCTCAGAAATCTCTTTAAATTTTAATAATGTGGCTGACATAATTCTTCACCCTCCTTTGGCAATTAGCAGAATTGGTGGCCATTGTTCAGCTTTCAGTTCTTGTTTTGTGTATTGCATGTGGCCATGAAAGTGAAAAACCTTACACTTAAGGTGCTGAGGAGGAGGAGGAGGAAGAGATTGTGACCTGGTCTGATGAGAGGAGAGCCAATTCCAAATTCTTCAGCAGATACTTTCTGAGAGAAGTGAGGTCCAAGACTGTGGTATGAAAACAGTAATACAAAACTGGAATTCGTTATTCCTTGTACTGCCTTAGCCCTTTGGCACAACCTGTCTCAAATTTATAACAACATCCCCAATGCTCTTAGCGCTACAAGCAGTGAGCAAACCTGAACCTACAGAGAGGAGGAATGGAGGAGACTGGGTCAAGGCACATATAGACAGGTAGAATGAACTTACGAGCCAAGAGTCTAACCAGCACAACTTGCAGGCAATTTTAATCCTTAAGACATTCAAGTTTGCTACAGAGGTGCCTTCACTGAGGTTTATGGTCTCCATGTGCTCCTGGCTTATGTCGCACTTACCCATCGCCAGGCATTTGACAGTGGAGCAGTTGCACGTTCTCTCCTTTTTATACATTGCACTTTCCTATGTATGGGGAAGAGTTTTATATAGCCACAAAGAGTTTTATATTCCTTGGTGACATTTAATCTACATACTCTCCTCTACTTCTCCATTTTCCTAATGAACAAGCTGTAGGCTGCATATTTTGCATACATTAATGCTTTGTCACTTCGAACTCGAGGCAGAAGACTGTTCCAGGCAGAAATACCATCTTGTTCCTGTCACAAGTCTTAATACAGGAGAATATAAAAAAACACAGCATTTGCAACCTTTTAACCGGTTTTAAGCTGCACAGAGTGTTTTCCTGTCTCATCTGTTTATAATAACACTTAAGATCTTAAATGAGAGCTGTTTCTTCGTGTGGGAAGCACAGAGTTCATTAATAATAAAAGACAGATTTTTCCTAAGCTGTGTACAGTAATGATAGACTGTGGCCAGGAAATGTTCATCTCTCTTACCAGGAATTGGTGCAAAAATCACCACATATGACCAAGGTTGCACAGTGGTTGTGTCAGAAGGGAGAGTTAATCTCTGCTGCCAAAAATAAGAACATACACATATACACAAAATGTAATAAATTGCCTAAGATTGAGGCTAGCTGAAACAAATGTGTAGTCTACTGCTAGGCAGTTGTAAATTATGTGCTCCAGAGAAGGGAGATGTGCAAAATGGTTGAGCAAAGCCCACGTGACAAAATTATTCCCCCATTTCAGCCACTTGCACCTTTAAGTGGATGCCAAATGCATATTTGAAGGATGGCATCTGCAAGACAGTATTTTCCCAAGAACAAACAAACAGTCTTGTTGGGGAGCAAAGCTGTTGAGTGTTTTCTATTCCACTCATGAAATGGAGATGAACTTTTCTGGCATTTATAGAAAGAAGCAAGCCCAGAGGACACAGGAGAGCAATCACACTTGCACATGTTTGTGTTCCCATTCAGGTGCAATGGGGGACTGTGGTATAAGAAGGCCAGATATCAGTCTGGGAGCACAGACTTCTTAGGACAGGCTGGAAGAATCCACAAAAAAAAAGCATGACAGCCCACAGGGATCCCTTGGCTTTCCCCCACTTCTGAGCAGCCTGACTTCTGCTTCATAGCATAAGGCACAATCCCTGCACGTGCTTGTGTGCATATTTTCAGTGTGGCATTAAGGAATGAGGCTCTATGTACAGAGGCAGGATTTTGGGAGGGAGCATCCCATGCTGCCTTAAAAAGGGCACTGACTTACAAGTTCACCATCACACATCCCCACAGAGACCCTGAAATGTCAGATCTTTAAGGACACAGTACATCTAAAATATTTGTTTTAGAAGGAGAGTGGTCTTGCCCTACTGATGTGTAAGGAGCATGGAAAGGATGATGACTTGACAGGTAGATAAATACACAGCATACACCTCTCACATCCCCTTAGAGATCATCAAACCTTTTTTAGTGGTAGGGAAGCCTTTTGGGGGGTTTGACTTGGGTTTTGGGTTTGGATTTGGTTTGGGGTTTGTTGCAGGTTTTTGGTTTTTTTTGGGGGGGTGAGGGGTTTCATTTTTTTTTTGTATAAGCAGAGAAATAGGCAACAAAAAGGCAGAACTATGTGTTCATAGCAGTGCTGCATGTTTGTAGCATGAGCACCTTTTCTGTGGAGAATGCAGTGTTTGGGAGGTTCCCTTACAGCAACTCACTAACAATTATTAGCTAGAGATCACGGGGCCCTGTGGCAGCGGAGGAAGTATTCACTTTCTCATGCAGTAGTTAGCTAAAACCTGACCTTGTGATCTTCTTTTGACCAAAAAGGATAAAACCAATCATAAAATGAATATATAGTCCCAAATCAAAATGTGTTTCTTAATTGGCAACTTTTACTGCACTGCAGTAACAGCTTTCAACACGCTTGATGCAATTTTGACATGTTGCAATTTGGTCTGTGGAGCTCTAATGATTGTATGTGAGGAAACATTGATTTTAGGCTTATTTTTCTGCTCTGCTGTTTTTCTTAGTCACCTGCTATGGCGTCTGAATCTACACACATAAAATGAAGTGTCGTTCAATCATGCCACAGCTATGGCACTGTCACTGCCTCTGAGTTTCCCTCCTTTGATGGTAAGAGAGCCTGCAGAGCCCAGGCTCCTGGCTTAAGCATCAGAAGGAAGCTGCTTGATGCAGACTATCTGAATAGCCTTTTGCTCCCCCTTGTCATCTCTTGTAAGGCTTTCTTAAAGCCACTTATTTACTTAACAATGACATTTTTAGAGGATTCTTTAGCAAGGACCCAGTGGAATTCAGATTGGGAGTGCCTCTGAATACCTTAACTTAAATATATTGTAGTTTTATGTAGATATAAAGGACAGTTGTAGTGGTAATTTGGGTATGTCTGTCTCACTGGTTGCCTGCTCTGTGAAGCTGTTTGCACTGCACCAGCTCAGAACAAGAAATATGACAGTGGGTGTAATGAAAACATCGGGAGCTCTCATTAGGGCTGGCTGACCTTTCCGTCTGAGCTGTGGGTCTGCAGCAGGTTCCATTAGAAGCAAATGTCCAAGGAACTGTTTAAAATAAGTGGTCACTTATTTTAAGTGACAGTGCTATCAGCAGCAGTATCCCTCTGCTTCATCGGGAGCCTCACACAGACACATCCCAGTTCACAAAAAAGTAATTCTTCAGGATCACAGAAATACCAATACCAGTAAAAGGAAGAACATTTTTCACTATGGTGAAAAATTCACATGCTTTACCTAGCATTAATTTAATCAAAATATTAGGCACACCGAGTTGATCATTTGACCTTGGCTTCTGAAAATTTTAGAATGGCCCTATAGAAAGCTTGACCCAGAGAAAATAGACCAGACAATCAGATTTATCTAAACTGAGCTTTTGAATTATACTTATTTGTACTGTGCTTGTTGAAAAGCTGAATTTTTACCGCCCTTCCCTGGAACAGGTTGTTCTTTTTGGCATCAACATCTGTGTTATCATCAGTGTCTGGTCACTTTGTGTGGCAGCCCCGTTCCTCTTCTTGTGGTCTACCACAAACACTGCTCTGTTCCGAGACACTGGGGAGGGCAGGACTTGGTGCCAGGTTGTAACAGCACAGACTCCCCCTCAAGGAGCTTCTGATTAAGATCACAAGGCAAAGTGCTGTTTAATTTAAGGAAAGATAATACCCAGAGGTGATATATTCAGTCACAGCTTAATTGAAATCAAAGAGCACACAAAAAGGTGAGGGAGACAGCAGACAAAAGGTTAAGCAGAGCACCTTGTATCAAATGTTCAGCTGATGATAAGCTGTTGATTGTGGAACATAAGCCAAAAATCAAGTTTTATTGTGTGCCCTATGGTGATTTCTGTGTTCAAAATGAAATCAGGAAAACAGGCACTTGTTTATCTCCATAAGTTATTGCAGCATGTGTGACAAGAAAATAAAGAAGTCATAAAATATTATTAATGCTTTCTTTTTATTGATTACTGTGTTTCTTTAGCTGCAGGAAATACTGGAGAAAATTTATGGCTCCAACCTTTATTTTAAAAATTAGTGTAATTGTTAAGCTGTGGAATTATGAACAGCTGCTTGTCGAATAGTAACAAAAAGACAACCTTTACAAAAAAACCCTAATATTCTGCCTGCATCAGGAAACTTTCACAAATAACAAGAGCTGAACAGTAAGAGTAATAATCTGCTTTAAAAGGGGAATGTAGATGACAGTAAATAAGAACTGTTGAAACAGGCAGTGCAAGGCACATAATGAGGGTGTTTCAAAGAGATTTGCAGTAAATACAGGGGTTTTTTTAATAACAGAATGTTTACAAGTTCCTCTCACTTTTTACTCCTGAGTCCATCACAGTAATTCCTCTGGCTTAGATGATACAGTAATCAAGTCAAGCCTGATGAGAGTTAGATTTCTATTTTAAATCACCCACTTCATCCTCCTAGTTCACTTTTGCTCAAAAACGTTTCCTCCACAGAATGCTGTGCTCTTCTTTCAGAAGAGTTAAATAGTGGGGGCAGTGGTTTTTCAATTAAGCTGTTGGTTTATACCAGCCTTTGTGGCTGACACTTCATCTGTCCATAAATTTTTAAGCTGCCATTACAGTGCTGTCGTATCTTTAGGGGAGTGATGCCTCACTTCACCCCATCCAAGGTATCTTCCTTTTGCATGAATTCTGTCTACCCAGATTCAGAAGAAAGTATTTAAAAGAAAATATTTTTAAAAGTTGTTTCTTGTTTATTGTAAGATATTTCTGTTCCTAAGGCGTCTTTCATCTGATGATTAGCATCAAAGCATTTTGTAAGCCTTGATTCTTTAGCTTTCTCAGTAGTCTCAAGGTATTTTGAGGAAAAGGTTTTGCATAGCTCAGAGTTGAAACTTCTTAACAGCACAGAGCAAGGTGACACGACAGCTCGAGCCAGAATTAAAAAGACAAGTGATGGTTGGCTAAAACTTTGAGAGGAAGATGATGTGGAGAATGGAACACATGAGTGCTTCACAAGCAATTGAGACCTCCCTTTCTTTCTCTTTCATCTTATTTTGTCCATAAAGCTCTGGAGGAAATAAAGAAATGGGCACTGATTGCAGAAAACATTGTTGAGCTTGAAAATGGAGGTGTAGATGGAGAACAGCAGTTCTGGGTCTAAGGTCAGAGCCAGTTTATGGGAGACCAAGGGCTTGGAATGCTCTGTCATGGCCAGCAGATGCATTGGATGAGCAGCACCACAGCTGGGATGTGTGGTCCTTGAAAGTCCTCCATGTAGCTGAGACCTGGGAAATCCAACAGCACACAGGAGAACTGCTGAGGCTCTGGTAAGGCAAGCAGCCAGGAGGGGAAAAAGCAAGTGGCCATCCTTCATCAAAAGGGATGTGGCCAACAAAGCCATCCAATTCTGGCCACTGCCGGTTTCTACTGGTACAGCAGTGCTGAAAAACAGTTATTCAGCATTAGCTGTAAGCCCCCTGAGATGTTTACACATGCTCCTTAATTCACACTAAGAAATGGTCAAAAGAATATCATTGGAGCCTTTCGCTGCAGAAAAATTGAATGACTGCCCAGTCTTTGCAAGACAGAATGGGCAGATATGACCATAGGTATAACAAACACCATCCAATGAATCACCTCCTGTTCCTGATTTTCAGCCATGTTTAAGCACCTCTGCCAGGGATAATGGTTTAAAGAGTTCTGTCTCAAAGGGATCAGATTTCTGAGTGGCTTGGCACTCTTTGGGAATCTATTCCCCTAGCATCATGAAGAATGTGCACAAGGTGAGCTGGCTCTGACCCTCTACAACGCAGGCATGTGTCTCAGTCTTCAGTAACTAGCTGTCAGTCCTTAAAGATGATGCTGAAATGGAAAAGGGTGTGCAGCCTGGGAAAATAATGGCCAAATTTGTTTAACATACTTTACAACAATGGTTATGTCACATGATTTTAAGTAAATCTTGTTCGTTGGAGACTGAGTCTCTGCATTCAGTGCTGTAGAAGCCTGAAGGAATCACAAAGAATTTGTCTAATTGGCATCATGGATGAAGGCTGCTGAAGCATTGGGAGCGACCAGATCTTCTGCACCAGTAATGATCTTATTGCCATAGTTACAGTTGTCTGACTCTCCTGCTCCCTGCAAGTTGCCAAATCACATTAAGATATTTGCAAAACCTTGGAAGTCTCACCTAGGGTACAAGTAGTTGAGCAGCTGCCTTAAAAGCCAGTTCAGCCTATAGTCATGCCCAATCCTGCTTCAGCTGTAGGGGAAGCCCTCATTGTCTGTGAAAACTAAACATCTGGACACTCCTTAATCCAGGCACTGGCACCCCAGGGACCCCTTCAGCTTCGTGGATGCTGAGCAGGCTGAGCCCTTTGGAGGGCTATGAGGTAAAGCAGAAGTTTCTCATGTGCCTTCCTGCCTAGGGAAGGGAGTATAGTTCTTGCAAACCTGATCAGATCAAGATCCTGGGTTAGGACAGGGGCATTGAGATGAGAGTTAGTTGGTGTTGAGTTGTCCTGGCAAGGCTGAAATGTCTTTTCTTTCCATGAGATGAGAGTGTTGATGCTATCCACATGTGAAATTTGAGCACTCTTTCATTTCCCATCAGGAAGCTGTGCTCTACCTGAACAGGGCAGGGGTACAACAGCACAGGCTGCGAGCAAGAGCCAGAGCAAGGGAGCGTACCACTCTTGACTAAAGAGCCTCAACTCCTGTTCTGTGAATTAAATAGAAGGCTCAAAGGAATATGGTTACTAACCCACTATGGTACTTTTAATGCCAAGTCATATTCCAGCCCTTAAGATTTGGGGTTTTTTTTCCTCCTTCATCCTTCTGTTAGCAAGCAACAGCAGCTTCTTTTTCCACTTATTCCATTTTCAGCCCCTCTTGTCTCAAACTGGGTGGTAAACAAGGTGGCCTGAGTTAGTCAGGTGCCTCACAGGTATTAAGCTGAATTTTCCTTTCCCAAGCACTTTGTCTCAATTTCCTGGCTTGTTAGGATCTGTGTGGTGATTTGGGTAGTTTCAGCATACACTGTCTGTCTTTTCCCATGGAAAATGTGAGGATATCATTGTCAGGTATGCACAGCAATTGGAGTGCCAGGCATTTTTGCATGCATCTTCTCCTTATTTTGTAAGCTGACTTGATAAATGAAGACTAGGTTTCATACAAACAGATTTCCAAGGCATCACTTAGTTCAATTAATGAGATGGGCAAAGGGTCTTTTTATCAAGCACATTTTTTTATGCTCATCTGCCATCTCCTTTTACAGACTTATTTAAGGTGAGTCTGAAATGCTTTCAAGGTTTCAAGACAAGCAACCATTTGAATCTTTTAATTGAGGTCAGGAGAGCAGAAACAGCAAGCAAACTTGAAACTCTGGAAAGGGGGAAAATATCTCAATGGGTCTGAGACAAGCCTTGTTGCAAAGGGGCACAGGTTTGGAGAGAGGCAGGGCATGCCTTTTACTGACAGTTTGCTGTGACTTTTGTGATGGTGTCAGTGAGCCTCTCCCTCCCTCTTATGCACAGAGTTTCCCCTCAGGACCATTGTTACGCAGGGCTCTGAGGGCACAGCAGCTGCAGAGGGGGAATTTTTCAGTATCTCATGGGAAATGTAGTCCACTTGGAAGCCCTTGACTTGGAGAGAGGCCCTGACACAGAAATACCCACGGGGAGCCACAATGGTATTCCCAGTTAGTGGCACCTGACAGTGTTCAACTTTCCAGAAAACAAAACAGAAAAAAAAAAAAAAAATAAAAAAAAAAAAACCAAAAAATAAATCACCCTGTTATTTGTGAATAATGCTTTCCTACATCTTTTTTCCAAGCTTTTACCTACATCTTTTGCACAATTGAACCTTATTATCCAGCAGCAGGGCAGGAATGAGCTCTACATCTGCCCAACATGCTCCACACTAACTGCATTAAGCTTGCATCCTTGGCCATATGGAGTAATGTTTTGAACTGTCACCTGTAGCCAATTTCATAATGGCCATTAATAAATCCAAAAGTACATGTGTATTGAAAAAGGGGGGAAGCAAGCACTCTCCTTTAGGAGACTGAGCAGCTGCATTTTATTTTCATTGTCTTGGCAAAGTTACTACTTTCCTGTGAAACCGTGGGTTGGGATATTTTTTGCTTGTTGGGTGAATTGACTAAGATTGCATCAGGCATGACTTAGAAGGCATTGGATCATCAAAATCCAAGGACTCATACCGTATTATGCCTTTCACAAGTTGTTTGAACAATGGGTCAATTCTCGGTTATCAATAGTTTGCAATGAGAGATCAGGCTGTGGTCTTTGATAAGGTTTTTAAGTTGACCCCTACTGATTCAGCTGTGCACACAGAGGATGTCTGCAATTGCATCCTTGATTGTAAGTTATAACCAAACTGTAGGAAATAAAACCTCCATGCCAAATGATTTAAAGAATGTTTTATTTTACTTAATCTTGC
The DNA here is from genome assembly GCF_001522545.3 of Parus major. Lineage (NCBI taxonomy): Eukaryota > Metazoa > Chordata > Aves > Passeriformes > Paridae > Parus > Parus major. The sequence goes on from NC_031771.1 coordinate 15,771,996, forward strand.
CCAGCAAGCTAAAATAAACATGCATCCTTAGATGTACCAGTAATTCATGTAACATGATAATTACTCAGTGTGCAATCATTACATTTCCAATAGCACTCATTACCCCAACAGCTCTCAAGCATTTCTGCAGCAACACTTGGCTTGTAGCTATAATGATACCATTTTGCAAGTTTCTGAGGGCATTTTTTTGCTCTGACTGGCACTGATTGCATTTCATTTACCTTTTTTGCCCTGCTATTGTTTATTGGCAAGACTTTATCAATTAGCTCAGTCAAGATCCCAACAAAAACTACTGTTTCACTCACTAAAAATCAATAAGGAAACTCAATAACTCTTTCCAAAACCCAATAAAGAAGCAGCAAATAAAGTGTTCACAGCAGATATGTGCATAGGGCTTTGGTTGCATAGTTTATCTGATGAAAATATTATGGGTTTTGTTGAATTTAACTACCTACCAAATGCAGCCTGAACCTGCAAACAACTTGTTCCTGCCTTGCCCTTTTGCTTTTGTTTCAAAATACTCAGATAAAGGTGGTGTTTTCAAAGAGGAAGTATTTTGATAGTTTAGAAAACATATATTGAGGTAAAGGTTATGGAAATGTGAAAGTACTACTATTTTTGAAGGTTAAAACTATGCTAAAACCAAGGCACAATATTGTGTGCAGGGGCAGGCAGGAAGAACAGACAATATTATGCTGCTGAGCGCAGACCAAAGCAACCACTCTTTGCTTCCACTTCCAAGTGTCTTTGTAATTGTCCTTTTGACCTCAGTGGACACCCATTCCTCCTGTTTAAAATGGGAGTCCATCAGGAGTACAGTTTTGGGGACATGGGCTGAAACTCACTTGTTCTTTTCATGATGAGGCTAATGTAGTGACTTTCATAGCAAAAAGCAGTAAGAGATTATTTTGTATTGTACTTTGGGATGAAACATTCAAAAGGAATATATCTGATGATGAGCTATCTAATTGTAATGCAGAAGCAGTTACAACTAATTGTAACTCAGCAGAGTTACAACAGGATCAGTTTTCAAATGCCCTTTAGATACGGGCAATAATTCTTGTTCTTTTATACTACTGTGGCAGCCAGAAGCTTCCAGCCAAGGCAGGATCTGGTATACTGTATGATGCTGTAATATTTGTGCACACACTGCAAGACATTGGCTGTCCCAGAAGATGTGCTAAAATAAGACAGATAAGACAAAAATACTGGGAGAAAGGAAATATTTTTTTTTATTTTTGTTAGTTCGACTGATGAAGATAGGGGAGAAGTACTTCCTGATTACCCATGAAGTTGCAAGCACAGCCCTCAGGCAAACACTAGTACCTTCATTTCCAGTAGGATACTTTAATCTTGCATTATCCTTCATGTGCACAGGAACCAGAACACAGCAGTTGGGAAACATTGTGCTTCTCATATTTTGAAATGGTCCAGAGCGAGCAGCCTTTTTTTTGGCGTAACAAAACTGCTTAAGGCTTGTCAACAATTAACATCGTGTTTAGAATGGAAAACATATATTTTTAAAATCTGCTTCACTCTGATCAGATTAGAAAATAGTGTCAAGGCAATTAAAGGAAAATAAAGAAGGATGAAACTGCTCTCAGAGTAATGGAAAAATAATTATCAGTGTGCCAGCCCGATGGCGTGTTGTCCCTGCTGGATGCCAGAGGAGAAACATCTATTTTCAAAGTGCTTTTTGGGCCTCATTCTACACCGTGCTCAGCTTGCTCAGTTCCCATGCAATGTTGATAGAAGCTAGAGGCACCCAGCACCTCAACAGCTGCCCTGAGCATCTTCCAGGATCAGCCCACCGTGGACAAGAGCAGTTTGTGCACTGGCAGTGAGAGCAACACAAAGGAGTTGAAAACACAACAAAGGAAAATAAAACGTGTTGGAAAAATTCTTCATTAAAGACAATGGCTTTTAACTGTGATTTATTAACACAATTGCTGCCATGTTTCCAGTGATTGCCTGTTGTTTTGGAAAAGTGTCTCCTTGGATGTGCTGACACAGTTGTGTCTGTTTATGGTGAGAGATCTCCACAAACCTGTTCAGCAGCTGGGAGACTGCTGGTGTATTGGAAAGTGTGCTCAGAGAGCTTTTCTACAAATCTTGGAGAAAAGCCTCCTGAACTTTGGTGAGGAGAAGATCATGAAGAGACTTCGAAACCTTGTCCTCCTCCTCACAATAAGTTACTCCTAGGAAGGGGAATTGAAAACAAAACTCTGATTTTAATGAAAACTTTAGGGATGTTTACATTTGATTTCATGGCCTTTGGTTTATAAATTTTTGCAGCAGCAAAGGGAGAGGCTAGAAGCTAGAACAGATGCAGTTCCTCATGGCAGAGTTTAAAAGAAAAACAGTGAATTCCATTAAGCTGTTGGGTTTTATTCTGCCTTGCTGCTGTTTAGCAAAGTGCTTTGTGAGGATCGGGGTCACAGCAGCCATGCACTCTGGCCTGTGACATGAGCAAATAGCAAATGGTTCTGAAGTCTTCCCTTTCTTGGCTCAATAGATGATGGCAGCAGGAGAGCTCATGCCTCACACTCCTGCTTTAAATGTTCTTAGACCTTTCTAAGTACAGCCAAGGGGAGGACTTTCTTAATCAACCTCACTGGTGAACTGACTGAAGGTCTTTAGCAAGGTTTATTATTTTCTTCATCTTTGGCCTGAGTTGGTGAGATGGGTAATTAATTATAGTTTATCCATTTGTCAGGATGATTAAAGCAGCTCTGCTGTGTAGCTTGACCTTCAGGTAACCAGAGAATTCTTTTCACTTAACACTACCCTACCATTGCATGAAATTTATGCAGCCTCTTGTGCCTAATATTTTCCTCTATGTTTTTCTGAATGTTTTATATTCTTCTAGTATTATTATTTTTTTTTTTTAATCTAGAAAATACATAGAATCATTCTCACTAGGACTGGAAGAACTTCTGAGGCCCACAAGAACATTCTTATTGAATATTTTGAGCAATCTTGTGGGTTTATTAGCTTTTCTACAGATCTACATCCCTTTTATTGAAACTAATATATAAAACTTCCCTGCCTCTTAGTGATTTATTCTCTCTTTCTTTACTGAACCTAAAGATAAATCTTTTGTGATCCTACTCTCAGAGGTTTTATTAAAAATCACAATTTTGCTTATAGAGGCTCCTGAGAGAACCAGTTTAAATGCCTACCAGAGTGGTGGGGGGGGTACTGAGGATTTTGCACTGAGACTCCAGACTGATGTTAGAAAGGGTATTCCTGCAGTCTTGCTTTTGCTGAAATGGTAAAATAAACTAAGGATATCTTTCAGATTTTGTCTATCTTTGCCATTACTTGACTTGAAAAGTCTTTCCATTTCTTCCTGTTTCCAAATTATCTCTTTCAACTTGTCCAACTAGACAATTCCAGCAGATACTCTTGTTTCTGTCTTGGGAAGGAGTTTTGATCTTGGATCCTAAATTGTAGTGGTACAGAATTGGCAGCATGATGGGGGACCGGAAGCCTGAAACTTGGCTACTTTCCTTCTGCCGTGCTCCTGAGAAGTGCCTGCTATTTACTCCCTGGTGACTTTTCTCACAACACCATTGTCAGTTCACCACATGTCAAAGGAAGATGTTCTAATTTAAAATACAATAGTGTTTGCAGTCAATACTGTAATTGTGTATTCATATTCATAGATCACTTCAGAAAACTCCACTACCTGCCAGAGCAGAGAAGTTGTGAGCAAGGATTTCATAAGTCATGAGATTGTCTTAAAACCCTGAGACTCCAGGGGTTTGGATGTGTATTTCTCTTGGGCATTTCTTTAAGGTTTATATTTTTCAAACTTCCCCCTGTCAGCTGAAAAGTAAGTCACTTATGAATAAAAGAAAAGCTGAGAATTTCCTTCATGTTGGAGGGCTTCAGGAGCCACAACTTGAGCATGAAATGTCACTGGATTTGTAATGAAATCATAGGAGCTGGCAGGACTGCCAGCTTTCTCTCCTTTGCCAACTTCTTAAAAACAAAACCCTGTAAAATTTGACTACTGTTACAATAATAATTGTAATTAAATATTACTGTCCTTTAATACATACCTCCTATTCTGTGACCTCATGTGTAATTCTTTTGCATTAAACATATGATTAACAACAGACAGAAGTGTTTGATAATGATAAATGGCTGAGGATTCAGTGTATGTAAGGCCTGAGTCCACTTCTTTTTTTGTGTTGATGTTTTTAGCTGCAGTTACACATCTGCAATCAAGCTGTAGTAAATACTGTGAGGAAACTTTTGCATTATTCCTTCCAAAATTGATTTTTCTCCACAGCCCAAACTTTTGTAATTTAAAACCAAACATATGCATTGTCCACACATTTCAAGAGGCAGCTGGATTAAAACCTTTTGGATGAGATTTTAATGAATGACTGTGTTCTCTCACTGAATCAGTGCAGGGAGTAAATTTTTAATGACTCATTAACAAAGTTAATAGTTTTGAAAATCATTACAGTGCGATTCCATTATTTTGTTTCTTTTTGCAGTGCGACTAATGCTCCATGCATCATAGTAATGTTTTTCTTTTGGTGCTTCCAACAAAAGTTGTTCTGACTCAGAGCTTCCTCTAGGAAATGTGTTATGAAAATGGCAATTTAGAAATACTCTGAGATGCTCAGGAGTTGGATTTAGGATCACAATAGACCTACTTGAGGGCCAGACACTCCAGCCTAGATAGGCCCCTTTAAAAGGAGATAGAGACAAGAGATTTGTGCTTAATACTGTGTATTCCCTTCTATACACAGGCAGCACTTGAAATTGCCTATATTTTATCTATAGACATATATTTTATAGGAGCCTTTTTTCCTACAGCTGTCTCCATGAAAATCATTCTGTTGAGTTCAGTTCAGATCGACTACTTTGAGTAGATAAAAAAATATCTAAAATTATTTTCTGTAATTTATCTCCTAGTCAAATGTCTGTATAGTCCATTGCCCACTGAGTGAAGAGAATTTATAATAAATGTTAGCTAACAAGCTTCTTCCTTGCTAACTAGAGCATTAAATTCATTGACAAATGTTGTCATGAGTTGGTTCGTGAGGAAATAAATGGAGTTCAGAAGTAAGGAGAAGAAATATGAGGCCACAGAAAAGGACCTGAAGAAATTTGAAAGCTAAATGCTTGTCAGCATTAAAGAAGACCTTTATCCTGATAAAACTATACAGAAAAACGTTTTATAAATTGATTAATGGAGGTAGTATCCCCCAAACCATACTGAAAATTATATAGGGGTTCAGAGATAGCAAAAAGGGTGAATTTAAAACTAAAACTGTGATTCCCACTGTTCTGAGGCCTATTCATGACACTAAATGAGATAAATGCAGCTGATCTTATTGTTTCTGAAGACTACCTCCCTTATAGTTCATGGCCAGACTACCCAGGGTGTCTGAAGGCATCAGGAGATGGTATTTACTGCTTCGCAGACAACAGCAGTACTGAAACCTGCACTCAGGAAATCTTGCAGCTTGAGCCTAAATGTAAACCATAAGCATGAACAACTTCCCCTCTTTCCTATCCAGCCCCAGCCAAGCATTTTATAATTTTGATTCTTACAAGATCTTTGGCATTAAGGAACCTCTTAGCCTGCAGCACAGGTTTCTACTGAGGCATTAGGGTGCTGGTATGGGGGGAATTATATTTCTAAAACACTCTAAATTTTAAGACATGTGATCTCTATTTTGCATGGTTCCTGCTTGTCTTCGTGTGCATCTGTGTCATGATGGGGACTGTGATCCAGGAGATCTTCAGGGTTTATATTTCTGTAGTCTGCAGGCAATAGAACCTGCAATAGCCTCAGTCATGCCGTCTTGCAGGGACTAAATCCTGCTGTCATGGGAGTGAACTAGCAGAAATTAAGTGTTTTCAAGGACAGAACTACAGGGAATCAGGGTTTTATGAACCACCATGGTTCCTACCTACCCAAAAACTGCTTGCAGATCCCACCATTTCAGTCATAAATGGGAAATTACCCATGTGTCACTCATCCTATCCCACTCCTGCTCCTGGTGCTCTCCAAGTTTGTTCCCCTTGGACAGGGACACTGATTTCTTTATCAGTCTCGTGGTGGTGGTGGTGCCTAAAACTCAGGGTTGGCACTGCCTGTGCCAGGAGCAGATGTGACTGAACAGGTCCTCAGACAGCTTGGTTTCAAAGGAACAAGTTTATTTTTTACATGGAAGTATCCCCTCATTTTCAGGACAGCAAAGAGATCCATGGAAAAAGGGTAACCATCTTGAGGGGTTAGACCTTGCTAAGCAGCACAGACAAAGAAAGGGAACCAAGATTTTTGGGCACCAGCCTGCAACCATCAGGACTGGCTGTTCCTGCAGGTGCTCTGTAGCTTCTTAACAGGTTATTGCTGTATTATTGTAGGTGCTGATACAGGTTGTAGTCAATCTATGCAAGCTATCATAAAATTTGCATTTAGGTGCATGCATCTTTAGGTCAATGCAGAGTGAGAGCAAGCAGCATTTGGAAGGGAGATTGCTTCATATGTGCTGCCTGTTATGGATATTTAATTCAAGGGGAAATTTGGTGCTTTGTCCTCACAAGAAATCAGTAAACTATACTGTACACTAGAAGTTTTGTGTCGAGTTCTTAGAAATGGCAGTGCTGAAAAACAAAATTAACTGATATTATCATTGGCTCATTCAGCACTGCACTATTTTTAATGGTACTTATTGATAATATATAGATTCTGATTGGTAATTTCCACTTTTAATTATCTTACATTTAGTTACAGCAAATGGTCTCCTCATTCTTTAATGTAAATAAATTTGTGTGACCATGTGTTTAATGGCCTCTTTCATATTTTCCTTTTAAACAACACTGGAATTTATTCTGCTTAAGCTAAGCACCTCCATATTTTGTGGCAATTTACTTATCTATCATTCTTCTGAAAATATCACAGACAAGATAAATGGATTGGCACCAATTTGGTACTTGGGTAATTAATGTCAAAGCTATTTCTGAACCATTACTTTGTTATACATGGAATTTTATCTTTGTTTAGAAAAGAAAAAGTGCACTAGTGCACTAAGTGCAGATGCTAGCTATAGATTAAGAAAACTTAATTTATTTTGAAATGTAATAAACTTCAGCGAGGGGATTGCTTCCAAAAGTAATATCCTCACCCATAAATGCTCAGTATTAAATATTTTTATTTCAAATCCACTTTTACTCATTAGTTTGAGGTGATTGTCTGTCTAAATAACAATACACTACAGAAACACTGATTTATGTTTTGTTTAAAAAAAACCAAACACCACCACTACTCAAAAGGCATTGTTATTCCTGCACATCCCCAGCAATTGAGGGGACTGAACAATTTGATACTCCAGTTCCAGTATCAGATTTTGTATATGTCACTTCTGAGTGAAGATATTTCATCCCCAGAAAAAAGGGTGTTCTTTAGTGTTTTTCCCACTGATTTAAGTTACATATGTGATTTTATGCCTGTATACTGCCTGGGTAAAGGTTTTAGTCTGGGTCCCACAAGGCCTTCTGTATTACCAGCTGCAATTTCTACTGAAAGAAGCAAAATTTCCAGCCAGTTCGTGCAGAACAAATTTCACTCCTGACTGTTTAGCTGATCAGTGGATGTCACAATGGTCAGCCAAGAGTGTCACACTTTCCAAAATGTCTGGGAGGGAATGATTCTGAGTGATACAAAGTATAATACAGACACACAGTCACTATTTGCAGTATGTCACCTGAACCTGCAGAGCAATAAAGCAGGGAAATGGAGCTATGAATTACTGTGGGGAGGGAAAGATGGTCAATAGCGTGATATTAATGAGATTCATGGTATAGATTTCCATTTGCAGCTGCAGTGCTGCTGATAGAGAGGTAGTAACAACTGTGATGTATCTCATGAAGGTTAGATCTTGTGTGCTATTTAAAAACAAGCTTTGCACCCCAAATTAGTACTTGGTAGCTACAAAGTTACCCAACAGCCCCAAGAGAGCCTAGTCCCTGATTAGCTGGAAATTAAACTTGGAGTCACGTCCATGATAAACCAATTCTATAGTTTGGAACAGTACTCTGTATTTTGACTTCTCGCCTTAAATATTAGTTTTTCCTTCTGTATTATGTCTAAAAATACTTTCATATTTTACTCTGAGGGATTAAAATGGCCTGATTCTTGGAAGTGTTCTCCTAGCAGCAGCCAGGGAGATTGGAGAAGAGTGCCAAGTAACTTGAAGATATATAATTAGCACTGTCAAGCACATTTCCCCAAGGATGGGCCTCTTTAAAAGCCTTAATTTCCAGAAATCCCTATGGAGATCAACTTGTGTGTCCCAAGCACTTTTGCAAATTAGGCTGCTTCCGTTGTCAGTGAGCTATCCTTGTGCAAATCCAAAGTGTTGATAGACATTTATCGTGTTTCTGCAGGGCTCATGCATGGTGACTGCTGTGGACTTTGGCTATTCAAAGAATGCACCGACTGCAAGAAGTATTTCAGTGTGTCCCACAGTCTGTCTGCATGTGCCATCTCATGTCACAGTAACTGAGGCAATAATTTTTCAATTGAATAGAAATAATTTTGCAAAATGAGAGCTGGTGAGAAATAAAACTGAACACAGGAAGGTAGAAAACACCATGGCAGAATTAATAGAGTAATCTGTTCATCAATTACTGTTTGAAGAGTATGTCAAGTCCTTTTATTTTGATTTGTTTCAGATGGATCAGCACTGTTAAATAATAAACTAATAAAATCATCATATTTTTGTTCTTTTTGCTTTCTTTTTGCTTTCTTTCCTTTCCTGCCTAGGACACATAATCAATATCTATAAATTTCTTTATTTTAAATGTTCCAATGTGATTTTTTTTTTTGTAAATACTTTTAGCTAACTCTTAATAGGCAAAACACTTTTTTTTCAGTGCTCACCTTAAGGCATGTTGATCTTCATTCCTACTCAGCACTTGGAGTGAAACCTTCATCTGCTAAGAAAGCAAAGACAAATCAGTGACCAAGTTGTACCTTTATCTTACACTTCTGTGCAAGAACCTCTTTATTCCCGGGTAGGAAATGCTGCAACTGCATTTTCACTACCTTTTTTGATATTAAATTTTAGGGTTTTCATTTAAAATCTGAAAACCAAAATATATTTGCCTTGCTATATATGTTCCTGCTTTTGGTAGGAATCACATGATTGCAGTAGAATAGTCTGGGACCTCCCTGCCATGGGCACAGACTTCTGTCACTACATCAGTTTTCTTGAAGCTACGTACAGTTTGACTTTGAACACTTCCAATGACAAGACACCTACAATTTCTCTGGGCAACCTGTTTCAGTCTCCCTCCCTTCATTGTAAAATGTCTTTACATCCAGTCTAACTTTACCCTCTTTTAGATGTGGAAGTTTTGAATCTTTGTATTTGCATTGCAAACTTGAGCACATTTAATTAAAATAAGAACAAAAGCATATAAGCATTTCCAATTACTTGGGTGTCATTAATCTTTGGATTAATTTTCTTTGAGCAGCTATAATTTCCATGTGATGCTATCGAATAGCAGTTGTCTGGGCTGCTGCTCCTAAGCAGGGATCTGCTGCAGGAGTCTGGTAGATGTGAGCTGGAGCACAGATGACTGTTCAGCTTGATGAACAAAACCTGGGTCGTGCTTGGCACGCTGGGGTGAGAAAAACAGGGTGAAGAGCATGTGTTTATTGCATTGTGGGATATAAAACAGGGAAAATAAGAAATGAGAGAGCATGAATATGTGTATGCCTGCTGATGTACTTGTGTTCTCAGACCTCTAATTCTAGAACTATTCATTCTTTGTGGTCTGGATATGGATATTCAGAAGATTTAGGAAATATTATTCAGCTATGAGATAGCATGAGTTCACTGCACCTCAGCAGACCACTTGACCTATTTAATTTTAGACTGGGTTGCTTTTTCCTGTCATCCTTCTGACTGCACTGTTCCATTTTAAATGCATCATTAAAAATTCCTTGGAACAGAGAGAGCCTGCTTCTCTCTGGCGTGTCAGGTCATTCTTAATTCATGCCATAAGGACATCTGCAGAAACATTTGCCTGAGAAGGGACTGTAAACACATGTGAATTCTCTAGTTACTCAATAGGTTAACTAGTTTTCTTTGCTGACCTGTGTTCCATCAATATTTGAAGTTTCCATCGGGTTCAGTTTTTGCTGGGGGAGTTTTCTCAGTGTAAGAGAAGCAGAATGTGTTGCAGCATTTCTGGTTGATATTTTCTTCTTGGAGGGGCAGTACTTCGATGTGAGTTACTTGTAAAAGGCAGGATTGTGACAGTATGCCTCAGGGCTGACCATCAGGCTGGAATGAATGAGAGCACATATGCATTAGCTGTGTGAAACACTGCAGTCCTGAGGTGCATGCTTGTGCCTTTGTACAAGACATACAGCAGGCTTTCTTGGATAAGGAATTACTGAGGTTTTGGACAGGGGGCTCTTATGTGTATTGATAGCTGGCTCTGGAGCTGTACTGTGACCTCCTGGCTTGCACTCTGTAAGAAATTCCCCCATACTGCTTTATCCTGCATGGGAGCTGTGATACCACAGAGGCTATTAATGCAAACATAAATGGAAAGCAGGGTGGAACAGTTCTGTGCTGTAAATTTGCTGGTCTTTTTGCTGCAAGGGCTTGCGACAGGTCAGCTTGAGGGTAATCCTTTCCTCTTTCCACTATGTGTGTCCAAAGACAGTCTTCAGCAGTGATAGCCCTTCTCTTGTGAAAAATTAATTTACTGTTGCCAGTCCCACTGTATGGGCTCTGCAGGTGGCATTTCCTGGCAGTATCTTTTGGGATCTTTGGAGAGGTTGGGTGCCACAAAGGAATGCATTCAAATAGCAAAAGTAAAGATGAAATTATCAATGGGTATTTGTTTCCTTTTTTTTTTTTCATAACCCTTAACTGCAAATACAGACTGTGCTACTGAGGTTTGGGTCTGGAGAATGGGCAGGCTCATCTGTGTACATGTGCCTCATATAGGGGTCAGGTCAGCTCATCACTGCTAGACACAGTTTTATTCCAGCTCACATTCCAAAAACCTTCAAAACAGACAATGAAGTTCTAGGCTGAGAAATAAAAAAGGGGGCTTGAACACTTTTAATTTCTAATTTGATCTGACTTTTCGGTGCATGCAGATGTATGATATGGTTTGTATTATTCTGTGTGTGAGCTGATCAGAGAAGTGATAGAGCCCTCACTGTCATTCACAGAGCACAGGATTTCAGGATGCAATACCAGACTTGACAGCTTCTGGGAGAGAAGGTGGGTCTCTGCAGCAGATGGGAATCAAGCTGTAATTTTGATTTCCCCATCCTGGGCCATCAGCCCAAAACGAGAAGGAAACTGCTGCAGGCAAAGTCTGCAGGGCCACATGTTTGCTGAATTAAAAAGGACTGGAGGAGAGATCAGCTAGGGCAGAATGACCCTGCTTCATACCTCCACACGCTTTTTGAGGGGATTGAGTAATGCTTTATATGTGACTGAGGCCCCTGTACAGTCTTGATCAGAGTTTTCAACTTTGGTGTAGTGTATTTGCACTGGATTCTGATAAACTTGTTTAGAGCCACACTGTAAGAAATGTGGTTGGGCTAAAATTCTACTATTGTACCAGAACAAGACACTTCTGCGAAGCAAAAAGGATATGGAACCTCTTTAGAAATATGTGGTTTTGATCAAGAAGAGGATGAAATATGCATTTAACAGCATTTCATTTCTCAATTTACAAAGATCTTTTCAAATGGCTTTCAAACAGGAAACAAAATTGAGACAAAAGTCAGGTTTACAGGAGATGTATGATTCCAGAAGTAATTATAGAGCATGTTACTAAGACAAAGCACCTAAAACAATACAACTTAATTATCCCAAGATAGATGAATAACAAATCCCCTCAAGATTAATTAAGGTCAACAAACACATTGAAGTCTCACAGAGGGTGAAAAAATAGGAAGGTTCTTTAGTCACTAATCCAATTTTAAACCTGAAGGATCATATAGAAAGAAACTCAATAAGATAGGAAGACAGAAAGTAGAGGAATGATTTACCCATAGAGCACAAAAGTTGCAGCTTAAAGTTTGAAGGTTTTGGTTTGGAGTCACTTTGATGACAGTCAGAATGAACCAGTTCTACTCTTAACTTTACAAGAAATTAAAATGCAGGTATTATTAGCATTTTTTAAAAGAGACAGCTTTTGGGGTTAAAAATACAATGTAAAAAAACTCTAAAAACAGTGATCAATGTTAGTAATCATGTTTGACTGCTCTCATGGCTGTTCTTTGCTCTCCTGCAGTCTGTCCATGGTAGTGCCACAAGCTGTAGTACCTCTTCTCCATCAAACATGCCTGGAAATGTGCAAGCTCCTTTTTGTCACTCAGGTCAGGGCTGCATGTTGGCTAAGAGCTTGTCGAGGAAGGGGCAGCCACCAGGATTGTTGAGTCAAGTTGCCAGCATGGTGGGATTCAGTGTCACCCTGGACAAGTGTGTGGCAGCCAGTGCCCTCTACATCTTGGGGTTTTTTTCCCTGTAAATTAACAGTCGCACTATTTGCCATGTCCTGCATGCAGGGTGTACGCCCAAAAATGCACTGTGCAGGTGCCCAATCTCTTCACTGTCTCTTCACTCAGTTGAGTATAAATATTAATAGGGCAGAACACTTGACTTGGTGACCTAAGATGGGCATTAACTCAGCAGGTTCTCTGCTGATAGCATTAGAATATTAACTCCTTTAGAAGCTTGACCTTTTAATCACATACAGTTTTGCAGGTTAAATAATAACCTTTTGATGGGTAGAAGAATCTTAGGATGGTCTAGGTTTTAAAATTCCAAGTGGTGTCCTCAGTGGCAGCTTTTCATTCAGCTTAGAATTAGATCCTCACCTGCCCTAGCTGACAATGAAATTATTTTGGCAAATGAGAGGACATTTGTTTGTGTGTTAAAGTAGACAGAAGCTCTGTAGGATAAAGCAATCTGAAAACATCAGTGAGATACTGGATTTATCAATGTAATGTCACTGGATAATTGCAAAAAGTCTCACCTGAGTTGATGAGTTGGAAAAGGAAGTACAAGGCTGTAGAACAGCATTTTGAGAGCCTGGTTTTGATCTTAATGATGTTATATTTTGAATTTGGGAAGGTCACAATCCGATACAGACTTTTAGTGACACAAGGATTGGTGCTACTGAATCCCCATCAACACATTCCAGTGGCATATGGTCCCATTAAAAAGTGCTGTAGCTCTCAAAATTCTACTGAGCAGGGAAATTCCCCAGGAATGATCTGAAGATGTCTTGACAACTATTTATACTTTGAGCTAAAAGGAACCATTTTTGAAAGGTGTTTTTTACCATTTACTAGTTTCCATTGTTCAGGTAAAAGCTGCAAAACCAGAGGCTCTTACAGTCATCACCAATTTGCTTACCCATGAACACAGTAGTGGAGCCCTATTTCTTGCAGCAACAAACTCCGTATTTTATAAATGCATATGAGAAACTGTTCAAAACAAGGGTTTTCCACTGGAATTGTGCAGTTTCAGAAAGCATAAGCTTCATGGGAACATATGCAATTTGATGTCTTTTTCAATTGGAGGGGTTGGAAGCAAATAGTTTGTTCATGCCGTGTAAGTAACACTGAATTGTTTCTCTCAATTAGTTAAAACATTTAATTTTCATGCTGTTTCATTTAATTCCATTGATACTTTTGTACTGTAACATTCTTTTAAAGCTAAAATGTTCTTTATTTTCTTTTATATTGCTTCAATATTCATTTAAAACATCATTTTCTCTTTTTAAACAAAAAAGATTCAGCTGTCTGAAAGCACAGCCTTTTGGTATTTCACAAGTTTTGCAAGAATTCTTAGATATTTTTAAGGTTCACAAGAAACATCAACTCTTGTACTATTTTGCAATACAAATGCCTTTCAGAATGACATAAGATCCTACTGAACAGAAATATTTTCTTCACGGTTCTAGTCAATAAATTGCTTTTGGACTGTTACAAGTACTGACAGGATGTATTATTACTTCTACTGGGTGGTATTTTTTCATTATGTCTTCAGTCTGAGTTCTGTCTAGAATGTGTTTAAGTACTCATTATATTGATCTTGTATCACAGACTCATTTAAAAAAAAAAAAGGTATGCATTATTCAGTTTTCGGTGATCATGACCACACATGATATAAAGGAGGGGGTCAGTGTCTTTCCAAAGAGGGATTTAATGCAATTCCTATTCAGGTTATCCTAGCATAACACTTGGATATTTGCTTTTTTTGTGGTTTGTTCATTGTTGTTTTGTTTTGGCTTATTTTTTTCCTCTGGGTGGCATGTTATTATTTCTAATCACAAACCAAACAGCTATTCCCATTAGTCAGCTATGTTGGCTTTCTGTTCTAGTTTGTGGAGGGTTTGGTAAGGTTACTCACATTCCTTAGAAAGGGCTGGGTTTTGTCATTAATCTACACGACCCCTTAGGATAGCTGGGGTAGATATGGAGTATGGCGTATTTCAAAGCAAGTTTAGGCAGTACAGCCAACATCCTGAGCTAACACCCAGGGTTTCTGGCCATTTGGATGTGTGCACACTTTGGAGTGTTCTGCAGCCTACAGTCAGCTCAAAGCCACAGACACCATCCCAACACCTTCATCTGCAGATGATATTTGCCCCAGCCCTGAGGACATGACTCTTCATTTCAGTTTTCTCCTACTGCAAAATTTTGCCTTTGTGAATCACAATTATGTCTTAAATAAACCTAATCAAATGTCTTTAGTTTCTCAGTGAGGCATGTGATTTACATGCTGACCAGTGCTAGTAACTCTTTTGTACTCTCTGAGATCAAAGATAATCAGGAAAGCACTGAGGCAGAGTGGAGATGCAGTGCTTTACATGAAGCAGCTGAGCAGAACCTACCCTAGTGGGTAGATGTCCACTAAATCTGGGTTGGTAGGTTAGCCAAGGCTAGAGCCATAAAAATAACTTTCTTTTGGACTGCTCACACATGACATTTTGATGTGTATTAGCAGTTTCAGAACAGCTTGATTTCAGAATTGCATTTTGAAATTTAGTGTTCATGCAGTAATTGTGACTGAAGGCTTCTGGAGTGATTGAGACTTGTGGTGAGCAAGAACACAGCCTTCCCTCTCCCCCATGCTGCCCCAGTGGTTGATGAAAAGAAAATCTACATAAGGTGTGCTCCAAGCATACTTTCTACACTTACTTTTACAGTCTTTATAATAGGTGAATATATTTTGGTGTTTTTATTAACTGCAATTAACAAGAATGAATCTGCTCTCCTCTGTGATTCCCAGAATGGGAAGAAATGTTGCAGACTAACTCAGAGCAGTGCAACCAGCCAGGCTTTTAGTGAAATGTGTAGCTAAATGTCCAAGCTTCTTTAAGTAACCCTTCCCCAGTGTTCCTGCTGTGAACCCATCCCTGAGCCTCCTGTGTGTAATGGTAGGACACAGAAGAGGGACAAAGAGTGGCTGTGAATGTAACTGCTATCCCTGCTTCACAGAGTATTTGCAGTACTCCCCTCTGCTGTCAGAAACCAAGTGCCAGAGATGATACGCTCTCCAGTTACTGGGAAATTGTTTTTCTATTTATTTTACTCCCTGAGTGCTCTTAGGACTCGGTATCAGTGCTCGGCATTAAGGAGGAAGGCTAAAGAAAGATACAGTGTTTTGCTGTGCTTGTCTCCTGTGCTAACAGAAGGGGAAAACCAGAGACCATAGTTCATATAAAGTCCACAGAACACCGAGTTTCTTATTCCTGAGGTTCTGCATAGGAGCAAACTGAGTGTAGAAAATAAACCCAAAAGCTGAAATGTTAAAATAAGCATTTCTAATGGTGTTGTTATGGGATCATTTGCTGTCGCAATGACACTCCATCAGCAGGCCTGAAAAAGGTGAAGGATCCCTTGGCCATGCTGGTCCAGATCTTTCATGGCACATTTTCCACTGCAGATGGTCATGTCAGAGCTGGAGGCAGTCAGGACAAAGGAAAAAAATAAAGTGCTACCCCCTCCCCCAAATTATAATTTCCAAGGCTACAAAACTGAGAAATAAAATCAAAGGCATGACTGTCATTTGGTGTCACTGAAAATGTTTTGCTAAGTGTTCCAGTAAAGATGATACAGTAATGGTGTCACATTGTGCATTTATATGTCACAATGCTTTTTACAGTAGCTATAGACTTTCAGATGCACTCCTTGATAATCCAGCAATTTTATCATCAGGGAGTGATAACCTCTCAGATATGAAAGCTGATGTCAGCGTCTTCTGCCACTTTGATCTGCGTGAGCTGATGCCTTGAAAATTAATGAGAATACTACATGTGAAATCAAAATCAATCTACTGTGGATTCTTTCCTCTC
This sequence comes from Parus major, assembly GCF_001522545.3. Lineage (NCBI taxonomy): Eukaryota > Metazoa > Chordata > Aves > Passeriformes > Paridae > Parus > Parus major. Next base: position 15,788,376 of record NC_031771.1, read on the forward strand.
TCCGCCTTTCCAGGAGAGCTGGCAGGGGGAGGGGGTTGGTGAGACACATGCGTTTTCAAATCTGAAGCATGGCAGAGTATAAAGGCTGTAATCTCATCTCAGGATTCTTATGGCTTTAATAAACTCTTCATGCTTCATTCTTGCAGTTTACTGCATCATGGGGGCCCCTCTGCAAAATTGCAGCCATAAATTTTCCCTTCTGCTGGACAGATTTTACTCCCTTGCTTTGGTATATATGTCATCCTGCTTTCAACAGAGTCGAGACATGACAAAACTGATTAAATATTTGTATTACCTTTTCAAAATATACAGAGAAAAGTAATCTCTTAGATGGAGACAAAGAAGGCAAAAACATTGTTGAGTATAGTTCATGGGGATTTCTTGGTGCTTACAAACAGGCAGCAAAAAGCAGAATTCAACTTCTGTCACCTCTTGGGATGAAAATTCCTTGTCGCTTGATCTGAAATTGGCAAAATATCTCTATTACCATTGGCATTTGGCAAAAGGTATTAGTCAATCATCCAAAAATGCATTATTGTCCTGCCATCTGCTCCCACATCTGCTTAAGCCATGATGGCCCCCAAGAAACTGTCTGCCATTAGCAGTGATCCCTAAAAATAAAGTCCTTTTTACTATGAGTAAGTGAGCTAAGTAGACCATGTTCTCCCTTAAGATGCTCGTCTGGCTGTGATTGCACATTAATTATGTTGGGGGCTGACAGTTGTAAATTGCAGTAAGTGTTTGTTGGCCTGTGCTGGAGGAATACGTGGGGTGGAGCATCTTTCATCTATGTTCTTCCTCTCCCAGGCCCTGGCATAGCCTCAGCTCACCCTGCAGCTGGCAAAGCTTCCTCCTGTGCTACATGTACAGCTCTCTGGGGCCAGCTGATGTGGCACAAGGCTGGCAGCAGCAATTGCAGTTGAATCGAGCACAGCAAGGTGGGACAGCTTTGTGTTCCTGCTGCTGTCACCCATTCCCTGGAGGCAAGCACCGAGGGCTCCGGTTTCCTCAGCAGCAGTGCTAGAGATGGTCCCAGTGTTCTGCAATGATGGGATGTCTGTGCTTCCCGTTTTCCAGCAGGGAAGGCATCCCTAGGGCTGCCAAGGGAGGGAAATTGCAGAGTGCAGTTGGAGTCAATACAGCTGGCAAGAGCCCGTGAGAGCAGTTTGGTGCTCACAAGTGAGTGAGCATCAAATCACCAGTCTGAACAGTAAGAAAGCGTCTCTGGGCACTCTGTGTGTGCATTTGGATTGTAATCTGCACTACATGGAAACTGTACTTACATCTAGGAGTAAAGTTTTATGTGTTTGGTCTTCATTGCATGCTGTTTTCAGTGTTGAAATGGGGTGACAGTGTGGCACTAGTAAAATATTTGCTTTATGTTTTGACAACTAGGAAATAAACTAATAAACTAATAAACTAACCAAAACCTTTTTTTTTTTTTTTTTTTTTTGGGGTGGGGGGTGGCAGGTTGAGATGATCAGAGACATTTCCTTTTACATGGACAATGACATTAAGAGCTTCATCTCCATTTTCCTAAAATTCTCCAGTAAGCTGCAGAAAAGTTATCGTGCATCACAAAAGTTTTCCATTATGAAAAACTGTTTAGCACTAAAACTTTAAAGTTAAAAGCACTGCCCTTACATTTATTTTGTTTCAGGGACTTGTGTTGAAATTAATCATGACAAATATATAGAGGGCTCTTTTACTGATAATGAAAAATAAATTTAAATAACCCTGGTGCCTTGGTATAAATGTTACAAAGTTTGAAAATGCAAGACTAGAGTACCAAACTCAAAGGTCTTCAAATTAAGAGCCAATTTTAAATTTGCAGATATCATGCTGGTTTCAGCAGGGAGCAAGTGTAAAAGAATGCAGTGTGTGAATTGAAAAAGCAGCGAAGATTTATGTGTCTGCATTAGAGTTGCCAAAAGAATATTTTCCTTCTTTATTGTTAATGGCTCATATAAAGTCTGAAGATTCCAAAGGAAAGGAAGAAAAGATACTAAGCCTTAAATATGAAGACAGGCATGCAAAATAAACATTTCATAGTTGAGGAAGCATGTAAGATGGATGGGAAGGAAGATGGATAGACAATAAGTAGAGTTTCTTCTGGCCTTATTTTCTCTTGTCCTACAAATCTGATCACTCATTCTGATCATCCACATCCATGCTGGGACCCATTGGTCTGTAGGACACTGCTGCTATTTGCAACCCAGGGTGCTGAGGATGGAACATACAGCCCTCCTACAGTGTGGGAGCCAGCTGTATGTATATGATGAAAAGACCTTGAGGACCCTTATGAGGTTTTATTGGTGTTTTGCCTAACAGGTTGTAACAAAAAAACAAAACAAAACAAAACAAAACAAAACAAAAAGTGATTGAAATATGGGACACCACATTCTTATTCTCTAGAATAAAAATGAAGATCTCCAAAGTACTTGTGGGATTTAGGAAGGCTGATTTCTTAGGCATTCATTAGGAGTTCATAGAGCTGGACAGGAAATTATTATCCAAAAGACATTTTAGTGGAAAATATGTTTCCTACTGAATTGTTAAAGGTATTTTATTGCCAGTGGTAAAGCTGAAAAATCCATTTCAGGTCGCTTTCAATACTTGGACTTTAGGGATCTGTGGATCTATGAATAAGAGGCTAGGGTGCACATTCTTTTGGTAACTTGTATTTCCAGCCCTTTCCATCTCCTCTGGACAGAGTCTCCAATGGACTGGCATTTCCAATGGGCACTGTGCTAAAATACATGTAACTGAGCTGTACCTCACAGCCTAACACCAAAACACATGTAGTGCTTTAGGGAAGACGTAGTTCATAGCAGGATCTTGGGCCACAAGCAGGGCAAAGAACTAAAATTTCCAGAAGCCACCTTGGGGATCTCAAATGAAGAAGCAGGCACTGCAGCATTGCTCTGTCAGTTTTAGCCAGACAAGGGATACACTGATGAACCTTCACATCTCATTGCAAGGTCTATTAGCTCAAGGCTTTCCTTGAAGGAGAGAGGTTATATGCTGAAGCGATTTGACAATAAAAGCATCAATGCCAGTCTTGCAATCCTTGATGACCTCATAATGCTTTAAATTGAAATACATTTGTTCTGAGCCTGCCATGGGTATATATATCCATCAGAGAGGAAAATGAAGTATCATGCTATTTCTGATGCACCAGCAGCTGTAAAGAGGCTGCTGATCTGTGTCAAATGTGCTACCTAACCAGGTGGAACAGGGGCAACAAAAGTTTTCACAGCCATATCCTTCTTCTACTGTCCTGCTGTATTGATCACTGCATTTCAAAGGTATTGATTTCATAGACAAAACTTACCTAAGCATTAGAAATTTTCCAAGACATCCAGGACAGTCCATCACCCAGCTCCCACATCAAACCCTACGCATTTCAGGGTCAAGATATGAGTCTACTCAAACAAGTAAGATGCTGTTTCTTGCAGTTTTATTCAGTCCCTGTGCATGTAGTTGCACATGCAGGAGTAGAGCAGGAATCTAGAACATGTCAGTGCAGGATCCAAGGGAGAAATGAATGGTTATCTGCTAAGCAGCAGGGTGTCCAGGAGAACACATTAGCCCATTTACTCCCCAGTCTGGTGATTAGAGCTGTTTTAGTGAGATTTGTGATCTGCATTATGTCCTAGAATATCAGAGGATTCAGCCAGTGTAAAGAAATTCCTGTTCATAAGAAGCATGGCAACCTCTTTGGTTTTGAGCTGGATATCTCAAGAACCAAGGCAGGCTATAGACATGGTAGCAGTGTTTGGATTGTCTCCTCTCATTGTCATGCACTGTCCCTGTCACTTGGCATTTGCTAGTTTTCTGTCCATTATGCTTGCTCAGCTACTTCATCTGTTCTCATAACAAAGAAACAGGTTAAGCTACATATTAATGTTTCAGTGCAGCACTGCAATTTGATAACAATAAACAGAAGCTTTTATGAGGCTGTAAATGTCTCTTCCATTTATAAATATTGTACTATAACTGCAGGCTCTAGGGTTATCAGGCAGTCAAACCTTTCATCAAAGCCAAATAGTTCCTAAAGTACCACTCTTAAAAATCTTTTGCAGGCATTAATGTTTCATTAGTTCTCTCAAATGAGTCTCCTTGGGAATCTGTATAGCAAGTAAAATCTAGCTCTAACCCATGGAAAAATTAACTTAATTTAAAAATTAATTTTTAATTCCCTTCTTTAGAATTTACTCCACATGGCTTGTGGTGGTATGTAGTTGGTATTCCAACTCTACTCATCTTAAAGGGTTCACAGTAAAATTAATAACATATGTGCAAGTGTACATTATACCAATGCACTCCCACCCTGCAGCCAGGATTCTTTCTCCCATCCAGCTCTCCATCTATCCCTTGCTTTTCCATGGAGGGGGATTTCCTGCCTCTGCTTAGCCAAGAAAAATTTATGGAAACTGCTCTGAAGTTGCACTGACAGTGCAACAACCAGGAAAGCACAGTCCAGGTATTTGATTGATTCACAGATTCTCAGGGCAGCAGGGACCACTCTGACTTCCATAAATACACATTGTTTCTATCCAACATACTTGAAACAAATTGTGCCAGCAGCACACACAGCCTGTGTACTCACCAGTTCCTTTCTATCTCCAGCCTTGTGGAGTACATATCCTCAATTCCCGTTCAGTGTTTAAATGTGCCTAATTGGCAACCTGTTGTTACTGCATGTTGGCACGGAGCTTTATAATTGGTGTGAAAGAAAATTATTAGGGCATCTGTAATGGCTTTATCTCAGTTCCTATCTACCCTTCCAAGCACTGCTTAATTTTGTGCAGCTTAAGCAGGAAACTTTTAATATAAAGCACAGACTGGACCTGCATCTTTGAATTCACAAGTGACTGACAGTTTTTCTTCTGTGAGGTTTTTGGGGGGCAGTAAAGGCCTGAACTCATCAGTATATGTGCTTTGTAAGCATTTGTGGTCTTACAAGGCCTCCTAGGGGTAGAAACAAAAGGAAATGCCTGCATGCTGCCCTTGTTGGGATGTTGGGATTTAGCACAGCAGGTGCTGGAGGGAGGAGAGAGGTGAGGGAAAGGCAGGAGCACGTCAGGAAGGTGCATCTCTGAGTGCCTGGCTGCAGCTGTGGGAGTGGGAATGAGCACATGAAGTCCCAAGATTTATACCCCTGATATCTATTGGCTTGAAAAGGGTTGTAATTCAAAGTAGAGTGAGCTGAACTGTTCCTTACTTGTCCACGCCCTGCTCAGTGTGACCTTGGCTCTCCCAGTTCAGAGAACTTTGGATTTTGGGATGAAACTAACTGCTAGCATTGGAAGAAGTGTGAGTCTGTCTTTGGGAGCGAGCTTGAACATGCTTGAACATGGTTATACCTGATGTCAGCATGTCTGTAGATTGCTGCAAAATGTCTACATTCATCTAATTCCTCTCACATCTCTGTTATTGAACCAATTGCAAGTGTGTTTACTGATGCCCAAAAACATTGGTAAACAGGGAGTCAGCAACAAAGTGGTCACATATCTGACAGGTCCCCCAGGAACCTGATTGGACTGATTAATCTACAATATCTGTTTCTGTAGTCTGGAAGAAACTGTTCGGTCTCTGACCAAAAAAAGCCAAAATTAAATTTAAAACCATAGAATTAGTAGAATGAAAAATAGGAATGGGCACAGTCCCATTATATGGGTGCTGTGAGACTGTGACACCACAGCTTGAAGTGTCCCTGTAGCACCATCAGCACAAGGTTATAGATCCAGGAATGCACACCGTGGTTCCTACTGGCTAGATGGTGTGGAGTGTCCCATAAAATGGTGTCTCAGGAAAGGAGCTGAGCACTGCATGAGTCACAGGCATCAGAATGTGAGGCCATGACTTCTGCAAACATCTGCCTGTGGCAGGTCATTATAACAGGGCACAGGGATGCTTTCCTGAGCCACGTGCTGAAAGCATTTGTCCTGCAATGCCACATGATCATTTACAGTGAGTACAGAGTCCCACTTTGTGAATTCACTCCCCAAGTTTTCCCTCTTTCTTTCTCTCCCACCTGATGAAATTGCTGTCTGTGGCAGTGACAAGGCAACACGTAAATACCTTCCAGAAAAGTTATTCATCATTAATGAAGACATTTTGAAGTCCTAATCAAACAGCATTTGCAGGAAAAAGTTTTCAATGAGAATGGCATTAAATAATTTAATTTAAAACACATGAAGGGATTCTTCTTTGCACATGCCTCTTGCTTCTCAACCCTCCAGTTCTTTTTCTGTCCATTAAAGGGTAAAAAAGGAAAAAAAAAAAAAAAAAAAAAAAAAAGGCATTTTGGGGTTAAATGATTTCACATAAAGTCTTTGCTACTTAGCTCCTCACAAACAAGAGCTGCAGAAAGACTTTAGACTCAGGGAGAAGTGCAGCAGGGATTTTTGATACCAGAAATCTCTAGGGGGAAAAAGCAGCATCATGAAAATAACTGGCTGGAAAATTAAGCTGGCCAAAACGAGTATATAAATAAAGTGGAAATGTTTAACAGGGAAGGAAGAGCTAACCTCAAGCTGGGGTGAATGATCTTTCTGTGACGTCTCTCTAGAGCAACTCCTGGTGCTCAGTCAGGAATTACAGGGTCGATGCAGAGATTATTTGGTATTGATCTTTGGCCCAGCTTTATGCAGAGCATATGCCTGTAAAATTACAATGGTCCCTGAAAATTTATTAAAATGGCTTAAAATTTATTAATCACTTTGGAAATGCAGGTCATGGACTCTGAACTAGAATAATAAAGCTTTAAGCCACTACCAATTATCTGAGAAGTTTGTACAACACAATGGTTTGATTACCCTGTGTGCAGGTTTCCCAGCTAAACTGTAGTCAGACCACATTTGCCATCTGTCCTTTCCTCAGGAAATGGGGTTTCCAGCCCTCCCCAAATTCACACCATACCCCACCATCAACAATTATTCTCATCAGTGAGGTATATCTGCAAATTTTTACAAGGTTATTTAAATATATTATTGTCATCAGAATCAAAATGTGCCAGACATGAGAAATGGGAGACATTAGAAAAAGCTATGGGCACATATTACTGTTCATGGGGGTGCTTTCTTATCTACACAGCAATAATGGCTGTGCTGTCATATCCCATTGCTCCTGATAAAGGAAGAGGTCATTGTTGTACATATTTTTTGACAGAATGAGGTCGCTGATGTTATCTCTGATTAGTTGAATAATGGTCATGACAGATTCTTAGTTGTCTTACCTTAGAAATGGCAGTCTGCTTTCCTATCCTGGCTGACCTTTTTTTCTTAAAGGGAGCTGTACTTGAAAAGCAGCCTCAGAAACTGAGAACTGTGGGGGCTGGGTTTTCTCCTCTCTTCTGTGCAAGGGTAGTGTAAAAGAAAAGGGGAAGAAACTTTAGCGGCTACCGTAGCAACAAGCACTCCTGTTCATCTTGCAGCACGCCTGAAGGATGCGATCTCTGTGGAAGAAATTCCTCCACCTCAGCTGTGGCAGACTGCTGCCCCTCAGATGAGGAGGGAGAGCTCCTTGCAAGGTTATTTTATTAGATCATCTGCTTTGCCCTCAGTAGCACCTCAGCCCTGTGCCCTGCTAGCAAGCATAATAATGTGACTAAAACACCTCTTAACATTTAACAGCCCCATTAATTCTCCATTGATGCACCACACAGACTAAGGGATTTGCACCCTTGACCTTGGGCATCTAACACATAAAATATTAGATTATGTTTTTGCTACTCTTTTGTACACTCTCAGTCTTTCAGTGCTGGGAGCACAGACAGGTATAACCAGCTTAGTCAGACAACATAAAAATTTAAACTTTTCTGGCAAAGACAAGGCCATAGACACAGGAGAAATTCAGTGTCCTTGTCTTGTTTAATAAGTCTGCAAGCTGGAAAGTCTTATTAAGCATTCAGAAAACAGAACATGACACACTTAAAGAAAGTTTGTGGAAATTACCTTTTCTTTTTTTTAAATTTCTGTTGAAGTCTCCTTGAAAAACAAGAACCGAGAACAGAATTCTCATTTTTGGTGCCTTACAGTAATTTGGATTGAATGCGAACTGTTTTCTTTTCCTCTCCATTCAGTTAGCAAGCAAATGGAAAACATATTTTGTTTGAAAAACCTTTAGGGACTGAATAGAAATGAAGTTATTCTAAACAACTGCTGCATTAGAGAAGTCATATAAATGAGGTTCTGTTTTCCTTCTCTTGAATTTGACTTGAAATGCAATGAGCTACATCAGAGACACACCCTATAAGGAACAGTTAAATTATAGGGAGTAGAAAAGAAAGTTAAAGTAAGAGCTAGAGCTGACCTGTATCTGTTCTCTGGATCACCCTTCCTCCCTGCCCACCCTACCTGGATAAATTCAAAGGGTTTAGTGCATGTTCTTAGCTACTCTCTCAAGCAGCTCATGGGAACTAATAAATCACTAAGACTTCGTGAGGACAAACTTCAGTGAGTTAGGCAGCTGCTTTCCTGGAAAACTCCTTCAAACACCACTTGTATTTCCAGCAGGAAGAAGGATGAGATGTGGATGCAGGGTGTCTGGAAAGCAGGAGTACACTCTCAGGTGAAGCGTGGTGCTCTGTTTCTGAGACCAGTGTGCCACATGCAGCACCTCTCTGGATCTGTCAGGAGTCCTTTCCTCTCTGGCAGGATAGCAGGGAGACTCTGCCCTCTGCAGTGTCAGTCCTAACCAGGGAGCCCTTAGGGCTTGCTAGGCACTCTGAAGGTCTGATACTGTAGGTCTTTTGAGGCATGTTCTAAGCAGCAACACCTCTTTTTCTTTACATTAAATGACTCCTCATTTTGCATCCTGTTAGGAAACTAACTCAAAGTGCTGTAGTGCTCCAGCTCATCATCCTCTATCATTCACTACAACGAAAACAATGGAACAACTCCTTCGTAGAAAAAAGAGAGGGGGTAGTCTGGGATGGAGAAAAACAGGCTGACAATCTGAAGTTATAATCACAAAGAGAAAGACAAAATAATACTTTCTGAGGTTGTTACCAGGAAAAGTTAATAAAGCACTAATGAATATTAATTTATATCCATATAGATTGCTAACTTCTATGGTTTTGCTGACATGGTGAGCAATCAGTATTTAAATGTCTGGTATTTCTTTTGATTTGCCACAATTAATGTTTCATGGAGTGTATGTGAGTCTATAAATTAAAACATTTAATTACAAGTTGTTCATCTTGAGTTTTTTTTGTAAAGACTGAATGGCAAACAGAGCTGCAAGGCTGTGACAAACTCAGAGTCAGGATGCTGATATAAATATGGGTAGATGATGCTAAGTTAGTTATTTCCTTTTAAATCTCTTCATATCCTGAATGGAAACATGGCTTTAGATGAAAATGCTCATTATACAAATTAGGTGGATGTTATTATTGAGCACATTAATCATTTTTTCTCCAAATGTTCACTTTACAAATGTAATTATTTTTAATCATACTTGTTCCACTAAATTAGAGATTTGGTTTCCTTTTACACTCAAATTCAAGGTCTCTGTATATAAAAGCACATTATTTTTTATAGATTATTTCCTGTCATTTTACTTCAAAAGCACCTGATAAAATTTCAGTAAATGTGATTAAATAGCACAGGAAAGTTGCCATGGTATTTTTCTTCCTTTCAGCATCACAAAATCACTGGTTTCTCTATGGCAGGTTTAAGGCTTCACAAGAGTGTGGGTGTATAATTAACCTGATTTCTTAATGAGTGTATAGAAAACATGTTTTCTTGCAGTTCAGTGACTGATTGTAAGCCATTGAGTATTTAGCCCTGGCAGAAGATCAGGACAGAGCTTGTATGATAATCAAATACCACCTATAAGTTATTATGAAGTCTCATAAGGTACTTAGTAGACCTTGTTGACACCTCAAAAACAAGCACAAATTCTATTCCATGCTTAAAAATCCCAAGTCCTCAAACCCACGGGAGATTTTACGACCTGCCTTTCCCCTGGTCATTTGCAGCAGAAAAAGCAGCCCAGCATCTTGTATTATCAACAACCATCTGGCAAAATTTCATTGTCTGAGCTTTTTAGCTGCTTTATGAAGAACAATTTCCACAATGAAGACAGTGGAGGCTCACAACCAGATCCAGACATTTTCAGTACTGCCTCTCTGTTGGTGTGTATAATTAATATGGACTTTGAGACATTAAGCAACAAATTCTGTAACTGGAAGATATTTCATGTGCAGATTAGGAGGTAACCATCTGCCACATTCTTTATGCAGTGCTGTGGTTTGTTTTAGAAGGAGAAGAAAAAATCCCAGCATATTCACTGTTTAGCAAAGACCATGTATGTTCCCAAGAAAGCTTGGCTTTGCCTTTGCTGGAAATGTACTTCAGTTACAAGTGTAAATATACACTGTCTGTGCACATTTTCTACAGCAATTTTGCTAATATTTTAAGGAGTCATACTTCTGCCTCTCCACAATTTGTCTCCTAAAGGCACCATGCAAAAATGTGGATGAAAAAAAGAGACTAACTAATGGGAAATTGTAGTTTGTGGTGATGCAGAGATGTACTATGAATATTTGTATTAGTTAAAGGGAACATAGGCATTCATAAACAGGTAAAAGAGAACATGCACTCAAAAACTATTCCATGAATAAACACTGTTTTACCTCATTGTGTTAAGAATTTAACACATTTTGAAAAATTGTATGAAAGATTGTTCTTTTTCCTTCTTTATACTACAGGTTGCTGAGCACAGTATTATAGCCTTGATGGTTTATGGTTTCAAAGGCATTTGAAAGGCAGTGAAAACTGGCAAAACAACCATAGCAGTTTTGTGAAAATGAGCAAACATCTGTCATTAAAGCAGGATCAGGAAAAAAAGACACTGAAGATGTTGGATATTTTAATTAATCCACAAGGGCTGTGGATGTCATTCCTGTTTAGATTTTAAAGCTCTTACTAAGATGGTTCTCTTAGATTTACACATGAAGTTTAAGGAGGCAGGGAGCTACGTTTCACTGAGTTGTGCTTGACTCATAGTGTCCTGTAAGACCATAGGAGAAATGTTTCTCTTTTGAACTTCCCTTTGCAATGTAAGGCTTGTTTTTTGTTCCTTCTGCTCCATAGTGGACTCACACCCTCTTTGTAGTTCTAAATATAAAACTCCTTGGTGAATGACCACAGAAATCTAGTGTCATACACTGCCAGGGCAGGAATTACCTTGCCAGAATTCTTGCACCTCACTGACACATTAAAGGGCTGGCAGCTCCAGGGGTGGTGGGATGGATTTAGTTTGGTTTTCTCTGGGTTTTTGTGTCACTGTTTGCTTGTCAGAGGCTGATGGAGGTGACTCAGCCACATCAGTTCCTTCAGTTGGAGGCTGCTAATATATCTCTCTATTAGCTTTCCCAGTTTTGTGAAAATTTTCGGGAATTTACCACCTTTAAGATTTCTGCCTTTTTGTCAAACTTGATGGAAATAATTGCATTTACTGGGGAAGATGAAGTGTAGATGTGCACACACAAAGAGCACAATTATATAGCCTTCGTTTCCTTAGGGAAACTGGACAAAAAGTGTCCACTGCATCCCCAGTCCCCATCAGAACACACCAGTGAAGTTGTCTTTCTTGAAATGCATTTAATTGTGTCACAGTTTTAAAAGAGAATGAGTGGTGTGAGTTCGTAGTAAATGGGCTGGGATTTTTTTTATTTTTTTTTCAGTCCTCAGAATCCTTGACATATAACCTTTTGCTTATATAAAACACTTCAGCTGTTCATTCATAGGTTTAACTATGCTGAAGACTATCCAGTGGAAAGAAATCTTATTATCTCCAGCTTAATATTTCATTATCTGGCACAATATGAGGATATTAGACTTTGATTGCTGATTCTCTTCAGAGATTACAGCATTTAAATTCTTATTCCCATCTGCATTTTAAGCTTAATCTTTTTTTTTTAAAACTGGTCACATTTATGTTGCATTTAAATCTTGTCTTTCAAGTTTTCGGGTTAAAAAGTTTAGGTGCAAAATATTCAAATTAGATTTGTCCTAAATTTCCCAAACTATTCTGGTGTTCACCCACTCATTTCACATCCTAACAGTATACAGACATAATAATGAACATCAAGGAATTACAATGGTCATTCACTACACACCAAGATCGCACATCTGACCAAAAAAATAAATCTCTTCAACAAGAATATGATGACCTTACGCACCTAAACCTTTTACAGAGCTATTAATCTGTGACAATGTCACCCAAAGTTACAGTAAATAAGTTACTGAAGTAGCTTTATGGGTCACAGTAATGTATCTGTTTGGAATCCGTTGTACTCAGACAGGCATATACATTTGTTGTAAATGGATCTTCAATCTCTATGAATCATTTTATTCTTTTTATACACACAATAAAATTGCCATTTTTATGGCAAGGCTTGATGCATGATATGACTGAAGAGCTGTATGAGTTAATTAAAGAATAAAGGGCTGTCCCTTCTGCTCTATATTTCTGTTCATGACATTAGTATCTGAGAAACACTGTTTTGTACCACACAGAAATTTTGACTGTAAGGGAATCATAGAGGTTGAGGTATGCATACTTTCATACTGTGAAGGGCATGTGATTTGGTCCAAAATCCTGAGGCTTTGTATCACCAAGGCAAGCATTCTCCCTCTGAGGCACAGAATCACAAAGTCACTAGGTTGGAACAGACCTTCAAGATCATCGAGTCCAACCCATGCTCCGACACCTCGACTAGACTGTGGCACTGAGTGCCACATCCAGTCTCTTTTTAAACACATCCAGGGATGGTGACTCCACCACCTCCCTGGGCAGAACATTACAATACTTTATCATCCCTTCTGTAAAAAACTTTTTCTTAATATCCAACCTATATTTCCCTTGATGCAGCTTTAGGCTGTGTCCTCTCATTCTGTCAGTCGCTGCCTGGTGAAAGAGACCAA